>NC_069503.1:1036036128-1036333628 GCF_027579735.1 Bombina bombina | reverse complement strand
AGTATACAGCAGCTTCTTATACTGCTTCTGACTATCCATCAACAATCACTGTGACAGGATCCCCCTGCACCGTCCACTCTGCACCTGGAGAGGTTCAGCTGGTACACCTGAAGATACCAGCCAGCTCCTACTAGTACATAAGTGTACTTGGGCCGATTGTGAGTACCCATTTGGCTCTTATTTATACTTTTGTATATAGATATATTGATGTACACATGAGGCGCCCCTCCTGTTCCTTATTTTCTATACAGCTCTGGATATATCTATGAGGAGGAGAGCAGCCCCATCCATTTCACCATTGTGAGATCACCTTGTTACACTGCAAAGGGTTAGCTGGCACACCTTAGTTCCCAGCCTGCGCCTACTAGTACATAAGTGTACTCAAGCCGAATGTGAGTACCCACTTGGCTTATTATCATTATTCAACTATATAGCATACTGATATGCACATGAGGCGCCCCTCTTGTTTTCTCTATCATTTAAATCTAAAATTAACCCTGCAAGCTCCCTACATGCTACCTAATTAACCCCTTCACTGCTAGCCATAATACACGTGTGATGCGCAGCAGCATTTAGCGGCCTTCTAATTACAAAAAAGCAATGCCAAAGCCATATATTTCTGCTATTTCTCAACAAAGGATATCCTAGAGAAGCATTTACAACCATTTGTGCCATAATTGCATAAGCTGTTTGTAAATAATTTCAGTTAGAAACCTAAACTTTGTGAAAAAGTTTGTGAAAAAGCGAACAATTTTTTTTATTTAATCGCATTTGGCGGTGAAATGGTGGCATGAAATATACCAAAATGGGCCTAGATCAATACTTTGGGATATCTTCTAAAAAAAATATATATACATGTCAATGGATATTCAGGGATTCCTGAAAGATATAATGTAACTAGCGCTAATTTGGAAAAAAAGTGGTTTGGAAATAGCAAAGTGCTACTTGTAATTATGGCCCTATAACTTACAAAAAAGCAAAGATCATGTAAACATTGGGTATTTCTAAACTCAGGACAAAATTTGGAAACTATTTAGCATGGGTGTTTTTTGGTGGTTGTAGATGTGTAACAGATTTTGTGGGTCAAAGTTAGAACAAGTGTGTTTTTTTCCATTTTTTCCTCATATTTTATATATATTTTTTATAGTAAATTATAAGATATGATGAAAATAATGGTATCTTTAGAAAGTCCATTTAATGGTGAGAAAAACGGTATATAATATGTGTGGATACAGTAAATGAGTAAGAGGAAAATTACAGCTAAACACAAACACTGCAGAAATGTAAAAATAGCCTTGGTCTCAAACGGACAGAAAATGGAAAAGTGGTCATTAAGGGGTTAAACCTTAATCCAAATTTAAAAAAAAAAACACCTGCATGTCTTTTTGAACAAATCCGATAAACAGTGAGCACATGACACCATTTTGAAAATCCATATGTATGTGTCTTATCTGTCTAATAAATATATATATATATATATATATATATATATATATATATATATATATATATATATATAGGGAGTATCTTTACTAAATTTTACATGACAAATGAAAGCAAAATGTCATGCTAATTGGTGTGAAGGTTTGCTTTTTCTATATTTGATAATCAGCAGCAATAATGCTAGTAGAAAAGCTGTCATCTAATTAAAAAACAATTTTATTGAAAAAAGGAATTTTAATTGAATCAGATTTTCAGACGTTCTTTGCATCTGGACAGTGATAAGGAATCAGACTTTTGTTATTTTAAAGGTGTGTAATATTTTGTAAATACTATTAAATGAACATTTTCTGGAAATGTTGCGCTGTAAGATTAAAATCCCATTTTATTAGGTAGATGTATAAACTAAACCAGTATATTTTAATTCACTTTCTTACTCTGTGTTCCAAGAGCACCGCCCTTGGCAACCACTAGTTAACTGGAATGTTGTATTATAATAATGTCCTTTTTATTCAGTGTATCACATGCATAATTTTACTGGAAAACTACTGAGCTTCTGTTTTTGAGACATTAGTGAACCTGTTCTGGATCAAATAAGTGAAATATAAACTAGTAAACACCGACTTTTTTATTAAAAATCCATGACTCATAATTTCTTTTGTCATAAAGAATAACATTTTTGGTTTTGACTTTGTGGACATTAATTAAACAATCATTTCCTTCTTATGGTGGTGAGAGTCCACAATTTATTACTGTTGGGAATTCATCTCCTGGCCACCAGGAGGAGGCAAAGACAATGGCCAGGAGATGGAGTTACAACAATAATGAAAGGAATTTATAAGGTAGGTATAAATTATGTTAAAAAAATGATGACAGCATATGTCAAGGATTAACAAGCTGCATCAGCAAAAGGAAGTTGTCTCTAGTAAAGGTTACAAACAGGGATAGATGAGCACATCATAACATAGTTGCTAAATGCCATAAACGTTCAGCCTCTGATTACCACGGCATTGAATCAGCACCTCTGTGACCTAGTCGTAACAAAACATGTACATTATGAAGAAATCTAGGATTTGTCAGGGCTTCTATATAGAAACCACTTGTTTTTAAGGTTAAAAGCTAAAATGGTCTGATTTTTTTAGGACTATTTTATTTCTCCTACATCTGGACAGATTTGCATTTGAAAAACTCAATTTAATTTTACCCATATTGTTGCCAGTTTAAACCCCTTAAGCCATATGGACGCAGCTAATACATCACAGGCTACAATGTCAACAGGCTACTCTGTCACCTGTTGACATAGTAGCTACATCCTACCTTCTGCCTCATGCTGCGGTCCCAACTGTCAGCTCTGACAGCTAAAACTGCAGCCAGAGGCAGAAGGCATTGCCATTTATATGGTAATAGAGCACAAATCGTGCTCCCGTTCTATATGAAGGCAGATTGTTCGACAGTGACACGATCTGTGTTGCTTTCTGTAACAATCTCCGTTGGTGCCTGCAGGAGGTACAGGAGGGAAGGCAGGGGGGGTGGGAGTGACCAGGAGTGAACCTACACTACATATAAAAAAATTGAAGGGATAGGGAGGGATGGGATACTGCACTATGGAAAAGGGATGAAGAGATGGTCCTCCGTTACAATGGAATGGGGAGGAGGGTGTGGGGGACCACTACACTACAGAAAAAAAGAAAATATGTAAAAAAAAAAAAACCTCCTTCAAACTATGTACTGGCAGACAGCTAGTACCTATTATGACCATCTAGTGAAGGGGAGAAATTTAGAGAGCTGTTTGGGGGGATCAGGGAGGTGGGTAGGTAAGGAGGGTTCCCTACACTCAAGAGATTTAAAAAAAATATATATATATACTGTTTTTAAATTGTAAATTGTCAGACTCTCTGCCAGTACCTAAGATGGTGCATACCAGTGGGGGCTGAGGAAGGGAAGAGCTGTTTGGGAGGAGTGAGGTAGGGATTAGGAGGTGGGCGGTTAATCTCTATACTACATCTTAAATTAACTTTACAAGCTACCTGATTAACCCCTTCACTGCCGTGAATTTCAGGATGTATGGTGTGCAGCTGCTATTAGTGACCTTCTGATTACCAAAAAAACTATGGTAAAGCCATGCATTTCTGCTATTTCTGAACAAAGGGGACACCACACAAGCTTTTACAACTATTTTTCTTATGACTACAGTAGTTGTGTGTAAATAATTTCAGTGAGAGACCCAAAGTTTGTGAAAAAGTTAACCTTTTTTTTAATTTATTTTTTATATGATCACATTTGGCAGTGAAAAGTTGGCATGAAATCTACCAAAATGGGCCTGGATCAATACCTTGGGTTGTCTTCTAAAGAAAATATAGAGAGAGTTTTGATAGGTAAATTTAAAAAATCCACAAAAAAAATCCCCACCAAGGCTCTATTTCTATTTAAATAGAGTGATTGCAAAAATGCTAAAAATTCTCTGGACTTTTGGGCAAGGGGTTAAACATAGCTGGGAACCCATTGTGCCATGGGGAAGGCAACTGTCATTATATCCAAAGATTGTTCTGTGTAATGGCCAAGGATTGCGATGCTAGTTTGCAGGACCAGGTACACACCATGATGCAAACACGTTTCCTCATGATGCACCCATATCCCAACATTATAATGCCTCCATAGACATTGCTAATTAAATTCAAGTGTGGTTTTATGAACACTAGAATTAATTCATATTACATCTATGTCTTCTTCAACCACCAGATCTAAACATCTTTGGACCTTTACGAGAATTTTTGTATTGCAGACTGCTCTTTTCCTTCTGGTACTGAATAAAGTGTGAATACAGTCTACCTTGGTTGTGCTGCTGAGTTTATAGACTTTCTGTATTGCAGAGTGTGAGGTAAAATTTAATTTCAAATTGGGAGCATTTAATCTTGATAAATGGTGCAAAAATTACACACTATTCAGGACTTGTAACAGCATTCCAAGAAGAAATATAAATACAATATGTTAATAAGTTACTAATTTATGAGCATTTTTTTTGTTTTTTCAAAGATTATACCCATAGTTATGTGTTTAGCAAATCACTTTAGTGAATCAACTAGTCTTGAGAAATCTGCATTATTTTATTGTTGTTGTTTTTTTATTTTATTTACAAATGGCTCTTTTTGTGTACCTCTATTTGGTTCTGTGAAAATAATTTTAATCCATATACAAAGACTGAATAGATTTGGCTAAATATTGTCATGGCTACGAGCTTTGGTACCTATATTATTCTTCTGTAAAAAAATGTGTGAAACCAAGCAGTAGTTTTTTGAAAGATTTATTATTGATTAAATAAAAAACGATATTGTATGCATACACAATGTGTGGATGGTCTTTGGTTGCGTGGATGGTCTTTGGCTGTGGTTTAGATATTTGTGGGTGTGTTTTAGGCATCTTTGGGGGCACGGATAGTGGGATTGAGCGCCCAATTAATTTGTCTTTTTTAAATTAATTTTTTATTTATTCATCAGAAATAATTCACAGCTTTAAAAAACATCTGCATGAAAATTAAATGTTTTAAAACCATCTAAAACGGATTTTGTTATTATAATGTGCCTTGTTTTGCTGGCTATGGACACACCCATTGAAATACTCTTGTAATATTTTTTATCTTACTTTCTTTGCTATTGCTAATACGGGACAGATATACATAAGCTCCTGCTCATATAAACCAATCACTGTGCAACATGTAGGAATCTCAGGGTTCTGCATTCCCCTGAAAATTCTCTAACCTCTTTGAGGATGTACAGAAACAGTTCAGTTTTCTGGGTTAAATTACAGGAAAAGTGGGCAAAATTAATAATGAAAATGCCTTGCAATTTTTTTTTATTTATTTTTTTTAAGTATGCATTTTGTCTTTTTTTTTTTTTTAAATAAAAAGTTCCGGTACAGAGAAAACAAATAAAATACATGAGAAGCAAATGCCAGATGGTCAGATGATCCATTTTTCATATGTGCCAAATAAAGATTTTTCAGGATATCACTTCTGAGGCTACTGCACAAATATATAAACACATCTTGATACATAAATGAAAACTCTGATGTAAAAGATTGAGACACTGTGATTGAACTGTCCCAAAGCAACTTCAATTTAATGGGATGGTTTTAAATGCTAAGCTATGATTCTTTTGGCACCGGTGTAGATGTAATTTTGATTCCAGGATACTAAAACAAATATATGGTATAAACATCAGGTCACTAATCTATATAGTGATATAAGACACAATTTGTAAACACATTATCTTTTGTTTATACAAGTGCTATCAACACTTTCCAGATTGAGTCTTTGGATAGCTATACTGATCACATTTTTAAGATTTGTACATTTAAACTCAAATGATTAACTAGATATAAAGGTGCAGTGTTGTTATAGAATAATATATCAGCCACATTTAAATGGTTTTTTTTTTAAAACTATTTAACATCCTTTTGACTACAATTGATTTTCAATAGCCAAACTCCACCCAGCATTTTACTTATTTAGGGGAACTATTCTGAGTTTTAGTCTGCCAACAATAAGGTGAACCTGGGTTATAATCTTAAAATGAGGTACATTGGTTTCAGTTGTTATCAGTTTGTCATTTATGGACAGATATGTAGCTGACTTATCCATGAGAAGTCAGCTGGGTGCATTTCAAGTTCTGAGAAATAGAAATTGCTTAGTTTTCAGAACAAATCTACATGAAAAGTGAGCAAAATATATAATGAAAGTATATCTCAAAGTTGTCTCGTAATGTATTACTAAACAGGTTATATAAAAACCTTAAAGGGACTCTCAACACCAGAATTTGTGTTGTTTTAAAAGCTAGATAATCCCTTAATTTCCCATTCCCTAGTTTTGCATAACCAACACAGTTATAATACACTTTTTACCTCTGTGATTACTTTGTATCTAAGCCTCTGCAGACTGCCCCCTTATTTCAGTTATTTTGACAGACTTGCATTTTAGCCAATCAGTGCTCACTTCTCGGCAAATTCACATGCATGAGCTCAATTTTATCTATATGAAACACATGAACTAACGCCCTCTAGTGGTGAAAAACTGTCAACTGCAGAGGCAGCCTTCAAGGTCTAAGAAATTAGCATATGAATTGGTAATAAAAGTAAATTGGGAAGTTGTTTAAAATTACATACTCTAACTGAATCATGAAAGTTTTTTTGGACTTGACTGTCCCTTTAAGTAGTTTACTGTCCCTTTAAAGATCACTAAGGCTATTTGCTTTTTTATGTTTTCCTAAGAACCTATATATATTGTATTAGTATTTTGTGAATATTTTCACTACATTCATATGTATTTGTCCTCTTACAGTGCAATATGAGGTTTAAAGTTACATTTAAAATTATATGTATATATATATGGTTTGGATCAAAAGATTTCCATTTACCATATTTTTTTAAATGCAAGTGAAATCGTCATTTTGTCAGCAAAATTAGCTTATTTTCTGGTCCAGAGACCTGCATTCTAAAAACTCTATTGAATATGTTTATTTAAAGTGAATGTAAATTTTGATGCTAAAGCGCCCGGTTTTTAAAAATTCGATTAAAAACAGGGGCACTTTAATTCATCAAAACTTACATTTCACTCCTGTTGGGAAAAAAAAACTTACCTTTTAATCTTCACAGCAGCTCCAGCTTCCTCCACCCGTTGCAAAGCCTCTTCCTGGGTCTAAAATGAGGAATCTGGCTTCCTCCAATCACAGCGTTGATTCAGGCAATGATTCCCCCGGGGGGGAAGCTGTGATTGGAGGATGACCTATCCATCATTTCTGACATCAGAAATGGCTTGCGACGACCAGAGGAAGCTGGAGCTGCTGTGAAGATTAAAAGGTAAGTTTTTTTTCACAACATGAGTGAAATGTAAATTTTGATGAATTAAAGGGACATTAAACCCACATTTTTTCTTTCATGATTTAGAAAGAGAATGCAATTTTAAACATCTTTCTAATTTACTTCTATTATCTAATTTGTTTTATTCTCTTGATATTCTTTGCTGAAAAGCATATCTAGATATGCTCAGTAGCTGCTGATTGGTTGCTGCACATAGAAGCCTCGTGTGATTGGCTCTCCCATGTGGATTGCTTTTTCTTCAACTAAGGATATCTAAAAAATGAAGCAAAATAAATAATAGAAGTAAATTGTAATGTTGTTTACATTTGTATTCTCTATCTGAATCATGAAAAAAAGATTTTGGGTTTAGTGGCCCTTTAAAGTGCCCCTGCTTTTAATCGAATTTTTCAAAACCGGACACTTAAGCATCAAAATTTACATTCACTTTAAGGTATTTTCTATGGTCATTTAGGGACAGGTAAATCACTGATCATTTGCTGTGTAGAATGTGGTAGAGTCAGAGATCTGCAGAATGCATCCCAGGTTCTGTGGTTTAATTGAAGAAAAAAAAACAAAAAAAAACACAATAATGAACAAAATAAATAATAATAAAAGTTCATTAAAAATATGTTGTTTTAATTTAATTCCCCTTAAGCATACATAATGATTTGTATTTTTTTATACTAAGCATAGTTCAGATTGTACAAATTTAACATATAGTAAATGTTATTAGTTTTACTCCTAAAGAAGTTACATATACAAGATTAACTAAATATTTGTATGGACTAACTCTAGTTAGTAATCCTTTTACTATTCAGCAATTTACACCCATGTGCAGAATGCAGTTTTGTACTAAATGTATCTGAATTTGTATTTGTTTTCTGTGAGTTACACACAAACCCCTTGATGTTCTGCATCTATGAATGACTGAATTACAAATTTATTCTTCCTGAAGAGAAGAAAAAAATAAATCTAATATTTATTTAATTATTCTATCAAGTATTAGGTTAAATAATTTATAATTAATAGAAAAGTTTTTTTGAGCTATTGAAAGTCTGTCCATCCAGATATGGTAGAAACAGATTTTTTTTTTATTTTCAACAAAGAAAAGGAATTGAAAAAATCTGCTTGGTAAAGTAGCAATGACAAAATGCAGTTTGATTTGTTTGGTTCAGGGTTTTTAACAATACAGTGATACTAATAAACTCCAAGGGATCCATTTAACAAAACCCAGACGAATAGGGTTCGCTTTCACAAACCTGTCCGTCTAGGATCAAAGAAAGCGGGTTGCAATATGCGGCTCGCATTTATTATTGCACAAGCGAACGTTAGTAGGGGCTCCCAATCACCCTGTGCGAAACCGATGACACCTGCTTCTTAAAGTCTAGTCAAAATGAAACTTTCATGATTCAGATAGAGCATGCAATTTTAAGCAACTTTCTAATTTGCTCCTATTATCAATTCTTCTTCATTCTCTTACTATCTTTATTTGAAAAAGCAAGAATTTAAGCTTAGGAGAGACCATTTTTGGTTCAGACCTGGGTAGCACTTGCTGATTGGTGGCTACATTTAGACTGGATAGGCTGGATCCTATGCTTACATTTTTGCTTTTTTAAATAAAGATACCAAGAGAAGAAAATTTGATCATTTGTTTTGATTAGTCATTAAGGTGATAATGATCTGAAAATCTAGGACTACTTAAGGTTGTTAATTCCTTTTTCATACAGTCATACTTCTTTCTCCAATCTAAGCTGGTGTACCCCTTCTTCCAACCAGTCATCTCACATTCTGTTCTAAGAATCCCTCTCTTGCATCCCCTGTTGATAACAAACTCAAACTACACAATGTCAAACTCTAATATACAGCCACGAATATTCTGTGCTTTTTAGTTTTTCTATATTAGTGACTGAAAAATGTTGTGTGTGTGTTGGTTTTTGTTATTTTCCTGCAATGTTCTTTTGTAAAAATATGGTATTCCTAGTTTGGTGTGATAATCTCACACCGTTTAATGTCTCTATTGTTTTATTATGTTTATCGTGTATTAGTTATATTTATTTATCATTTCTATAATTATACTCCCACCATTGCCACTAAAACCTATTTTTATAGCTAAAAAAAAAAAAAATTGTCCCCCCCCCCTTTTTGTAATCAGTATTGTCTGTTCTGTGCGAAACTCATACTTGGTAAAGAATGATAAATTTCTTGGCTAATATAAATAAATATGATTACATTAAAAAAAAATCCCCGTGTGCCGCTTGCTGTATAGCACAATGAGTAATTGCTACTGAGATAAAAATCTGATAAAGAAAATGCTTCACTGTGCTTTAGACTCTGGTGACCACTGTGCTCTAAACAAGCAATTAATTCATTTACTTCCAGTCACTGGTGCACTCATGCATTCATTAGAATTTAATAGCACATAACTAATTACTAAAGTATATAGTACATTTTCCTGTTCTTTTATTAAAGTAGGTAGTGATAGAATAAAAAAATGTTTTAGTTGTCTTATCAACTATAAGACACTGCAAATATATTGCTAATTCTTCTCCTACATAGTTCCTTAAGGGAAAAGGTACAATATCAGCTCCCACAGCAACAGGTTAATAACCTAAATTGGCAAGAGAAATTAAGATGATCCGCCACTGATCTTTAGTTTAGAGACACTGCTTTTAAACTGTATGCTTATTTGAAAATGTATTCTCATGCTAGATACACTTTAGATTGTTTTATATGCCTTGGAATAATGTGTCTGCATATGTATTATTATAAATGGAGTAAGTGCAACCAGACATTAATGTGATACTTGGAAAATCTATGTAGTATACTCATGTGGCAGACCTTTACTAAGCTTTTGTGTGTTGAAATGTAACCTTATTTGTGTGTCTGGTGTATTTGTGCATTTGGATGTATTATTTCTGTGTAATGCATCCAGATTCTAAATCACAATAATTCAGAATCCTATTAGTAGCCACAAGTGCACTAATGGATTTTCTTTTAATTCTAGTTCCCAATAAATCATAGCATGGTTTACTGAATATATCTTTTTAACTAAAATCTATGGTTTCTTTATATTAAGAATGTTGGAATCAAATATTAAACAAATTGTTGTTTAAAATTTGTCCTACCAGCTTTAGTTTCAATAATGCTGTATACATCATTCTGCAAATTTTGCACTAATTAGCATAGCTAATGTTTTTTTCCCAAGAAAGAGGGCACCGTCTAACCTTCTTAAATGAGGAACCTGTTTTGCTTTCATGATTGAAGAACAAATTTTAGAAATGTTATTTATTAAAACAAAAATAAATACTTCTGTATAAATCTATTAAAACATTGAAAGGCAACCTATCCAAAGAGAAGTACCAATGACCAAAAAATAAAACTAGACACTTAGTGCCCCATTTATAAAGAGGCGGGCGGACAGCTTCTCAACTTGCGAAGCATTCCGCCAGCCTCTGCTACATACGGCAGCGGATCTGTTCATCCGCTGGCCCGTATGTATCATTACACACTCTTCGGAGTGTGTAATGCCTGCCCATTCATTTGCACGACTGAAGGGACTGTTAATCACCGAGAGCAAGTGAGCTCTCTGTGATTTCTCTCCACCACCTCAAAGGTGGCGTAGGGTGTAAGAAGCGGCGGTCTAATGACCACAGCCTCTTGCATTGTGGGAAGCAGGCTCGCATATGCAAACCTAACTCGCAAAGGCTCTGGAGAAGCTCTCGCTGCTTTGTTCATGGAGCCCATAGAGGATAGTTTAGGTATCATTGTGGTTGCCTATTCTAGATAACATTTTACCTAAAAAAATTGTATGGCAATTGTGTTATTTGATTCACATTAATAAGATTAGATTATGTAAAAGCTTTAATTGCATTCTAAGTTAATTGCCTGTGAGACAAATGATTTACAATAAATTATATGAAATAATCTTGCTTTAAATTCTTTCTTGGTCATATCTTTGTTTTTTTCTTCAAGAACATCTTTAAACTCTATTGATACATGTTTCAAATATCTGAACAAACTATTCTATAGCTGGAAGCATACTGCCATATGCGCAAATATTTCATGAATTATCTGATTGCTGTTAAGAATACCTAAGGAAAAATTCAAGGTCTTTTTTTTATACCAAGTGTGTCACTTTAATGTGAATGAGCGAGGGCTGTGTGTGGGTTTAAAGGGTTTTAAGTGTGTGTTCTTGTGTTTTGCTTGAGAATAAAAATAAAAACAAAACTTGATTCCAGACCATTAAGGGGTTAAATTACTGCAGCCAGTTTGTCACACAGCAGTGGTATAATCCTTGAAAATAGGTTAAAGCAGCGTTTTGTGTAGAAACAAAGATCTATTTATTTACATTTCTCCAGCATAGGTGTGTCCGGTCCACGGCGTCATCCTTACTTGTGGGATATTCTCTTCCCCAACAGGAAATGGCAAAGAGCCCAGCAAAGCTGGTCACATGATCCCTCCTAGGCTCCGCCTACCCCAGTCATTCTCTTTGCCGTTGCACCGGCAACATCTCCACGGAGATGGTTAAGAGTTTTTTGGTGTTTAAATGTAGTTTTTATCCTTCAATCAAGTGTTTGTTATTTTAAAATAGTGCTGGTATGTACTATTTACTCTGAAACAGAAAAGAGATGAAGATTTCTGTTTGTAAGAGGAAGATGATTTTAGCAAACGTTACTAAAATCGATTGCTGTTTCCACACAGGACTGTTGAGATGAAGTAACTTCAGTTGGGGGAAACAGTTGGCAGACTTTTCTGCTTGAGGTATGACTGGCCACATTTCTAACAAGACTATGTAATGCTGGAAGGCTGTCATTTCCCCTATGGGGACCGGTAAGCCATTTTCTTAGATTATGTAAAAGAATAAAGGGCTTCATAAGGGCTTAAAAAACTGGTAGACATTTTTCTGGGCTAAAACGATTACTTTGCTAAGCATATTTGGCAGATTATAACTCTTAATAGTTATTATAATCTTGGGGATTGTTTTAAAAAAACGGCAGGCACTGTATTGGACACCTTTTTCAGATGGGGGCCTTTTCTAGTCATAGGCAGAGCCTCATTTTCGCGCCACTAATGCGCAGTTGTTTTTTGGAGAGCAAGGCATGCAGATGCATGTGTGAGGAGCTAAGAACCACTGAAAAAGCTTATAGAAGGCGTCATTTGGTATCGTATTCCCCTCTGGGCTTGGTTGGGTCTCAGCAAAGCAGATACCTGGGACTGTATAGGGGTTAAATGTAAAAACGGCTCCGGTTCCGTTATTTTAAGGGTTAAAGCTTTCAAATTTGGTGTGCAATACTTTTAAGGCTTTAAGACACTGTGGTGAAATTTTGGTGATTTTTGAACAATTCCTTCATGCTTTTTCACATTTTCAGTAATAAAGTGTGTTCAGTTTAAAATTTAAAGTGACAGTAACGGTTTTATTTTAAAACGTTTTTTGTGCCTTGTTGACAAGTTTAAGCCTGTTTAACATGTCTGAACCATCAGATAAGCGATGTTCTATATGTATGAAAGCCAAGGTTTCTCCCCATTTAAATTTATGTGATGATTGTGCCATAGTGTCCAAACAAAGTAGGGACAATGATGCCACAGATAATGATATTGCCCAAGATGATTCCTCAAATGAGGGGAGTAAGCATGATACTGCATCATCCCCTTCTGTGTCTACACCAGTTTTGCCCACACAAGAGGCCCCTAGTACATCTAGTGCGCCAATACTTATTACCATGCAACAATTAACGGCTGTAATGGATAATTCTATTGCAAACATTTTATCCAAAATGCCTACTTATCAGAGAAAGCGCGATTGCTCTGTTTTAAACACTGAAGAGCAAGAGGACGCTGATGATAACTGTTCTGACATACCCTCACACCAATCTGAAGGGGCCAGGAGGGAGGTTTTGTCTGAGGGAGAAATTTCAGATTCAGGAAAAATTTCTCAACAAGTTGAACCTGATGTTGTAACATTTAAATTTAAATTAGAACATCTCCGCGCACTGCTTAAGGAGGTATTATCTACTCTGGATGATTGTGACAATTTGGTCATTCCAGAGAAATTATGTAAGATGGACAAGTTCCTAGAGGTTCCGGTGCCCCCCGATGCTTTTCCTATACCCAAGCGGGTGGCGGACATAGTAAATAAGGAGTGGGAAAGGCCCGGCATACCTTTTGTTCCTCCCCCTATATTTAAGAAATTATTTCCTATAGTCGACCCCAGAAAGGACTTATGGCAGACAGTCCCCAAGGTCGAGGGGGCGGTTTCTACTCTAAACAAACGCACTACTATTCCTATAGAGGATAGTTGTGCTTTCAAAGATCCTATGGATAAAAAATTAGAGGGTTTGCTTAAAAAGATGTTTGTTCAGCAAGGTTACCTTCTACAACCAATTTCATGCATTGTTCCTGTCACTACGGCAGCGTGTTTCTGGTTCGAAGAACTAGAAAAGTCGCTCAATAAAGAATCTTCGTATGAGGAGGTTATGGACAGAGTTCAAGCACTTAAATTGGCTAACTCTTTTATTTTAGATGCCGCTTTGCAATTAGCTAGATTAGCGGCGAAAAATTCAGGGTTTGCTATCGTGGCGCGCAGAGCGCTTTGGCTAAAGTCTTGGTCAGCGGATGTGTCTTCCAAGACAAAATTGCTTAACATCCCTTTCAAGGGTAAAACACTGTTTGGTCCTGATTTGAAAGAGATTATTTCAGACATCACCGGGGGAAAGGGCCACGCCCTTCCTCAGGATAGGTCTTTTAAGGCTTAAAATAAGCCTAATTTTCGTCCCTTTCGCAGAAACGGACCAGCCTCTAATTCTACATCCTCTAAGCAAGAGGGTAATACTTCTCAACCCAAACCAGCCTGGAGACCGATGCAAGGCTGGACCGAGGGTAAGCAGGCTAAGAAGCCTGCCACTGCTACCAAAACAGCATGAAGGGATGGCCCCCGATCCGGGACCGGATCTGGTGGGGGGCAGACTTTCTCTCTTTGCTCAGGCTTGGGCAAGAGATGTTCAGGATCCTTGGGCACTAGAAATAGTTTCTCAGGGTTATCTCCTGGAATTCAAGGAACTACCCCCAAGGGGAAGGTTCCACAGGTCTCAATTATCTTCAAACCAAATAAAAAGACAGGCATTCTTACATTGTGTAGAAGACCTGTTAAAGATGGGGGTAATTCATCCAGTTCCAATAGGAGAACAAGGGATGGGGTTTTACTCCAACCTGTTCATAGTTCCCAAAAAAGAGGGAACATTCAGACCCATTTTAGATCTCAAGATCCTAAACAAATTTCTCAGGGTTCCATCGTTCAAAATGGAAACCATTCGAACGATCCTTCCTACCATCCAGGAAGGTCAATTTATGACCACGGTGGATTTAAAGGATGCGTACCTACATATTCCTATCCACAAGGAACATCATCAGTTCCTAAGGTTCGCTTTTCTGGACAAGCATTACCAGTTTGTGGCACTTCCATTCGGATTAGCCACTGCTCAGAGAATTTTCACAAAGGTACTAGGGTCCCTTCTAGCGGTTCTAAGACCAAGGGGCATTGCAGTAGTACCTTACTTGGACGACATCCTGATTCAAGCGTCGTCTCTGTCAAAAGCAAAGGCTCATACGGACATCGTCCTAGCCTTTCTCAGATCTCACGGATGGAAAGTGAACAAAGAAAAAAGTTCTCTGTCCCCGTCAACAAGAGTTCCCTTCTTGGGAACAATAATAGATTCCTTAGAAATGAGGATTTTTCTGACAGAGGTCAGAAAATCAAAACTTCTAAGCTCTTGTCAAGTACTTCATTCTGTTCTTCGTCCTTCCATAGCGCAGTGCATGGAAGTAATAGGATTGATGGTTGCAGCAATGGACATAGTTCCTTTTGCACGAATTCATCTAAGACCATTACAACTGTGCATGCTCAGACAGTGGAATGGGGATTATACAGACTTGTCTCCGACGATTCAAGTAGATCAAAAGACCAGAGATTCACTCCGTTGGTGGCTGATCCTGGACAACCTGTCACAGGGAATGAGCTTCCGCAGACCAGAGTGGGTCATTGTCACGACCTACGCCAGTCTGGTGGGCTGGGGCGCGGTCTGAGAACCCCTGAAAGCTCAGGGTCTATGGTCTCGGGAAGATATCTGCTCTGCAGTGTTCTCCGCCCTATCTGGTGTTCCATGCAGATAAGGTGGTTTTGCGTACTAAGCCTGGTTTTCTTCCGAAAGTTGTTTCCAACAAAATTATTAACCAGGAGATAGTTGTACCTTCTTTGTGTCCGAATCCAGTTTCAAAGAAGGAACGTTTGTTACACAATTTGGATGTAGTCCGTGCTCTAAAATTCTATTTAGAGGCTACTAAAGATTTCAGACACACATCTTCTTTGTTTGTTGTTTATTCTGGTAAAAGGAGAGGTCAAAAAGCAACTTCTACCTCTCTTTCTTTTTGGCTTAAAAGCATTATCCGATTGGCTTATGAGACTGCCGGACGGCAGCCTCCTGAAAGAATCACAGCTCATTCCACTAGGGCTGTGGCTTCCACATGGGCCTTCAAGAACGAGGCTTCTGTTGACCAGATATGTAAGGCAGCGACTTGGTCTTCACTGCACACTTTTGACAAATTTTACAAATTTGATACTTTTGCTTCTTCGGAGGCTATTTTTGGGAGAAAGGTTTTGCAAGCCGTGGTGCCTTCCATTTAGGTGACCTGATTTGCTCCCTCCCTTCATCCGTGTCCTAAAGCTTTGGTATTGGTTCCCACAAGTAAGGATGACGCCGTGGACCGGACACACCTATGTTGGAGAAAACAGAATTTATGCTTACCTGATAAATTACTTTCTCCAACGGTGTGTCCGGTCCACGGCCCGCCCTGGTTTTTTTAATCAGGTCTGATGAATTATTTTCTCTAACTACAGTCACCACGGTATCATATGGTTTCTCCTATGCATATTTCCTCCTGTACGTCGGTCGAATGACTGGGGTAGGCGGAGCCTAGGAGGGATCATGTGACCAGCTTTGCTGGGCTCTTTGCCATTTCCTGTTGGGGAAGAGAATATCCCACAAGTAAGGATGACGCCGTGGACCGGACACACCGTTGGAGAAAGTAATTTATCAGGTAAGCATAAATTCTGTTTTTTTCTTTTTTGTATTCAAGTAATATTGTACCATTAATGATTAATACTATTTATAATTACAAAAATTATAATGCACATATATTAAGCATGTTTGACATAGATTGCCCTGCATGATTGATATGATGGATTTCTAAAATACTTCTTGATAAAGTTACAAGTAACGTTCATTAACGAACAAGCCACTAAATGGTTTGTTAAAAGGACAGTGAACATCAGTGCTTTGTTAAAGGGACACTCAAGTCAAAATTAAACTTTCATGATTCAGATAGAACAGCAATTTTAAACAACTTACAAATTTACTTCCATTAACGAAATGTGCAGTCTTTTTATATTTACACTTTTTGAGTCACCAGCTCCTACTGAGCATGTGCAATATACCTATATGCATTTGTAATTGGTTGATGGCTGTCACATGATACAGGAGGAGTGGAAATTGACACAACTTTAAAATTTGTCATAAAAAAAAATCTATTTCTCATTTGAATTTCTGACTAATTGCTATTGTATTGTCTTTTTATCATATATTTGTTGATAATGCAAATCTACTGGTCCTTTAAGCTTCTGTAAAGAGCATCAGGTGCATGTCCTGTGTATTGTATTGGGCAGAGGGCATGTAATCTGATTTCATAGTAATATTCCACTGGCAAATATACAAAAAAAGCTGTCAACACAAAATATAGGAACAACACAGAGGATGTAAAATCCCTATAAATAAACGTTTTAGAAGATCACAATTACAGGTACACAACGTTTTATCCAAACTGCTTGGGACCAGAAATAGTTTAACGCTCTGAATAGTTTTGATTTCAGAGTATTAGTATATTCGCATTGTAAAATAGGACAGCTTGGAGTGGAGATGGAACCTGGTGTAAACAAAATCTTATGTCACGTACACAATATTTACATGTTATAATACAGCTTATGCAACCTAAAGGTAGTTTTATATTATTTGTATTTTGTGTATACATAATAGTATCAGAAAGGTAATAGCTGTTGTTTTAAATAAATATTAAATAGTGTTTGCATTTTAAAAAACAAAAATCAAACCAAAGACGCAGGCAGAAAAGATTGTGACTTACTTGTGGGTAAATTAGTCATAATTAATAATTTAATTTTTATAAAGATAATATGAAAATGTCAAGATTTTGGAATAATTCTGGATTGAAGTAAAGTATATTTTCTGTCCCTTCTATTATATTTTTACAATTATGGACTTTTGGTTATGATATATCAAGATATTTGTACCCTGTATCCAGATACACAACTACAATGTGTTGTGAAGTTTATAATGCAAACACCTGTCTGTTGCTACCACATTGTGCCATGTTATATGGAAAATTACTCTAGAAATAATGGAAGTGTATAAATGACGTTAACTGGAATGTCTAGTCGCTATGTATATTCTTATTGCTTGGTATTTTATCTTGGAAAATATTGATTTAACATGAGTCACTTATGGGAAAGGATCTGATGATCTTATTGGAAAATTCAACTGTGGAAGCCATGGAAAAGTTAATGACCAACTCTTACTTGTTTTAAAACAAGCCTAGTACTTTATTTCCTTCCTTGTGAAATATATTGATGCCTTTAAAAAAAAAATTGCTTTGGTAGGTGTGTGCGGTTTATTAATTTTACTTAGTATTACAGTAGATATTTCTAACAATATTCATTTAAGCATAGTCTGTAAATTTAATTGTATTATATGTATGTGTGTATATATATATATATATGTGTGTGTGTGTGTGTGTGTGTGTATATATATATATATATATGTGTGTGTGTGTATATATATATATATATATATATATGCTATATATATATATGTGTATATATATATATATATATATATATATATATATATGTGTGTGTGTGTGTACATATATATATATATATAAACTTTTATATATTTTTTGCATATAAAATAGGGCATTTTAATTGACATATTACAGTATTATTTTTTTATTATTTAAAAAACAATAAAAAAAACAATGTTCCTGTTAAGAGAAAAATAATTATATTTTATTCCTGTTTGTGTGGAGTGGGAAGGTATCATTTTCTTCAGGCAGAGTTCTGAGATTGTTTCCTAGCAGCCAGTATATGGGGGCACATTAAATTAGTGCTTCACTTGTAATGTAGCCCTTATTCAGGAGTTTACGGGATAATTTACAACTATACATATGTGTGTGTATTTATTTTAAGACTCTGATATCTCTGACAAAAATCATTAGCCTTCTATGTAAAACATAAATGTTTAAGATTTGTACCAAGCTTCATCTACTCTACCCCAGTGGCGGATCCAGCATACAATAAATGTGTATAGGGGGTTGGTTGGTACGAGCAGGGCTGCTGGTTGTCCTTTGGCAGGTTTTAGGTGGTCTAGGGTAATTGGGTGGTTAGGGATATGACTGTTTAATTGTCTTTTTTCCCTCCTCAGCAAAACAGGGTGCAATCTAAAACACCCCTATTAAACTACCAGTGCTTTGCCCATTACATCTACCATGCCATGAACTAATTAATTCTCTGAATAATTAATGATTTCTATCTAGCATATAAACAAGCATTAAAAAAGCAGCTACATTAAAGTTTTATTTAAACATCATATTAGAATCTCAGTGTTGTCTGTCCAGTTAAAGCTGTCTAAATTTATTTTTTAACACTGGTATTAAAGCAAGATTAGCATTAAGCCTGTCTAATTTATCCCTTTAAAACAATTGTAACAAAACAACAAAAAGGCAATAAACACAGAATATGTACTGTTGATAGTCTCAAAGTAAGCACATGAGGATTGTGCTTATTCTAAATTGTAACCAGACGGTGCACAGCAATTGTATTAGTCAAAAAGATTACTGTTTTTTTATTATAAAGTAGAACTATTTTAATGAATGATGTCAGCTGGTGCAAGGCTAATACAAAATGCCTTTTGTAAACTGACTTTCATTGAATTGGAGTTTATATGTTGCAAGAATATATCTGTGGTCTTATTACCCAGTACTGCAACATAAAATCTGTTCTATAAAGGGACATGAAACTGGCTTAGATTTTTTTTTTTTTTTAAGTGACAGGGGTATTTAAATCACTTTTCAAACCCATGTAATTGCAATTATTGTTAATAATAATACATTTATTTTTGCATTTCACAATTGCCTGAAATTAATTCAGTTATCAGTTCCTTTTTAAAGTATTTGTAACCCACTCCAGAATCAATACTGTACTTAAAATACTGACAACATGTATGGGCATGCTTTAGAGGGGAATAGAAAGAGCTACTATTGGAGTTAATTGTGTCCCTTTTTACAAAGGCAAAAAAAGAAAAGAATAAAATAGAGCTGTCAACCACTTGCTTGTCCCTTTAAGATTTAATTACATTTTTTTTAAGTGCGTGTTCATTTAAATATTAAAATTGCATAATAATTTAGAACAACTTTTTTTGAATCCCAAGTTTTTTTCTTTTAAAGTGATGGTAAAGTTTAGCTGTTTAATAGCAATCTCTAGGCAGCCTGTCCGTTTTTTAGGGTAATCCCTACGTTTTTAAAAGTATAATATGTTTGTGTATAAGATATTTCTGTATTTTATGGTTATTCGCTCCTCCCATCTGTGACTTCCTGCTCTGATAACTCAGTATACTAGAGGGTGGTCCCACCTGCCCCCTACGTCACCACTCTATGCGCGCTCCCATGAGATCCAATCTGTGCATGCGTGAAGCAGATCATAGCATTATATATTTATAGTTTAATTGCATATAATGGAGATTTAGGTACTTACTTCCAATGAGCAGTTTCCAAAATACACTGATGCGCTCGTTTGTATCATTTAGTCGATGACGCTGTAAGGGATTCCCAAATGTGAACACCACGCATGTGTAACACGGGAGCCAGCATGTTGTTCAAAAGCATGAAAAAGGAAATCACGACTGCTCTGTTTGTTTAGTGGGCGGATGATGTAGAGTGACGGTCGCCTAACGGCCTAAATTTCAACTGGAGAATTGAAACACGTGATAAAAAAAGTAAACAAAAAACAACAAAAAAACAAATGAATTAAAGACGCTAAGAATCTTGCTTTTAACCCCTTGAGTGTCAATGACGGCTCTGAGCTGTCGCAGAGTTTCCCACTCTGGTGCTAACTACGCCTCAGAGCCATCGTTAGCACTCTCCCACCTTGAGGGAGATCTGGGGGCTCCCACCTGCTCCTACCCACGTTTTGTGCGGTGACGTCACGCGCAATGACGTGATTATGTCACTGCGCAACTTTATTCAAAATTCATAATACAAAGTGGAAAGAGGGCATGCTGTTTAGACGCCTGTATATCAGGCATCTAAGCAGTTACAGACCCCCAAGACCCACAATTGGAAAGGTAATCGCCTAATCTTTCTAATGGTGTAAGTCTTGGGGAGCTGGAAACAAAAAGTAAAAATTAAAAAAAAAATACTTAAATCACCTTAGCACCCAGTTGGGAAGGTACTTAGCACTCAAAAGGTTAATAGCTAATAACTGTGTTTTATACATCAAATTAGAGAAAACAATGAATGAAAGTTAAGTCTCTTGTCCTTCTGCTTATCTAAAAAAAATATATTTTCTACCCCTGCAAACATTAATCATTGTTTTTAGGAAGCATTGTAGACCAGGCAAACTGTATTACATCATAAATATCGTCTATATGCGGCCTTAAAAGGTGTATGTAACAATATTTACTTCCTTTAGAGATTTAGTAATAGTTGGTTAAATGTATTTGAAACCGCAGAAGATTTCTTATACAGAACAGTACCTGAGAAATGGATATGAAGTGCGTACAGTAATACTGCATTTCTAGCCATTCACTATTTAGAAGCCTGGCAATGTTGTGTATATAGATATAAGAAGAAATATCAAAGAAAATGTTTTGGATTTCTTTAGTCCTAATTGAGGATATAGGAAATCAAAATGGAGTGGAAAAAATGGTTCAAGCAAGCACAAGTGCTAAATCAGACAATAACAATTTCAGAAGGATTAATAAATCAGTAGTCAGATTTGTTACTGACATTTTTACTAGCATTTATTTTTCTCCTAGTCATTCAGCATTTGTGTATTTTATTTCACTTTATATGAGTTTTAACATTTATTATATTTCACTTCTCAAAGAATTTGTGTAATCCATTCTGAGAGGAAATTTCAGTATGTGTTTGTGATTGTAAAATTATTAAAAAAAAAAATCTAAAAATAAAAACCTACCTTGTGAGCATAATTTAATTACTATTTCTGACATTTTGTACCTTCAGCAAAAAAAAAAAAACAACAACTTTGACATGTTCCTTTCTAGATCAGTGCATTAGCATATCAAATATAGATGTAAATGCTTGTAAAATAATTACTGTTGCAAATTCCTGAATACTGTAAATAATTTTTTATAGAAATAGTGGTACATATATATCATACATTGAATGTTTGGAAAGTTCATAGTATAGATGCATCTTTATCTAATGTTTAAAGGGTTGACAAGCAACTGGAGGCTGCTTTCATATAAATTTAGAAAATGGCTTTCTTCAATATTCCTGGCAAAATGCCCATCATATGCCTATTGTTTCCTATTCTTTTCACCCAAGGGCAGAGCTCATGTGATTTGTGAGGTGCAGAGCGCCTGTCCTTACATGGAGGTATTCTCCAACCAAGTTTAGTCAGTTCCATTTGAAAATAAAATTAGCGTGGATGATTGGAAACACAAATATTTCTTGACTGTCAGCCAAAAAAAGGCAAATCATTCCAATTGTTCAAAGTGTTATTTTTTTTTTTTCTTCAACAGTGAGAAAATCTTTTGGTAACAAGTTTTCGTAGCATCACTAAAATCAGTGTGAATAGGTCAGCAGGGTGCGAAAACCTGTTTCACGGCTGCCATCGTGCATGGCATAAAATGCCTTCCTGCCAGAATGTTTTTTTTCCCCTCTAACTTAGTTTCTGCTTCTATAATACAGTGGGAAGTCTAGTGCAACAACTTTGGAAAGTGTTGCTTTTGCAGTATCCATTTTTGAATATTATACTTCTAAAGGTATATGGGGCTCAAATTTCCACTGTTAAAGGGACAGTCTAGTCAAAATTAAACTTTAATGATTCAGATAGGATAGGGCATGCAGTTTTAACCCCTTAAGGACCAGCGACGTACCCTGTATGTCGCTGGCCTTTTTTTGGGACTTGATTGTTTTATAGCGCGGTTTTGCCACCAGCGTTGAGACTGCTCTATTCCACAAAGCCTGCTGTAGGGAGTGCATTAATAGCGTGTTCTTGCTAGACTTGTGCTATTATATCCTGAAAACCCCCTTAACGACCAGTGACATACAGGGTACATTGTGGTCATTAAGGGGTTAAACAACTTTCCAATTTACTTTTATCATCAACTTCACTTTGTTCTCTTGGTATTCTTTGTTGAAAGCTAAATCTAGGTAAGCATTTTTATTTTTTTCACAGTAAGACAGCACAAGTTCATGTGTGCCATATAGATAACGCTGTGCTCTCTCCTATGGAGTTATTTATGAGTCAGCACTGATTGGCTAAAATGCAAGTTTGTGAAAATAACTAAAATAAGGGGGCAGTCTGCAGAGGCTTAAATACTAGGTTATCACAGAGGTAAAAAGTATTTTAATATAACAGTGTTGGTTATGCAAAACTAGGGGGTGGGTTATAAAGGGATTATCTATCTTTTTAAACAATACAAGTTCTGGAGTAGACTATCCCTTTAAGTAAATTGCAAAGCAGCAACCTTTTTTTGCATTAGAGAAGTTAAATAAAAACTGTTTAAAGGGACAGTCAAGTATAAATTAAACTTTCATAATTCAGATAGGACTTTTAATTTTAATCAACTTTCCAATTTACTTTTATCATCAAATTTGCTTTTTTCTCTTGGTATTCTTAGTTTAAACTAAACATAGGTAGGCTCATATGCTAATTTCTAAGCCTTTGAGGGCTGCCTCTTATCACAGCTTTTTAAATCTCTTTTCAACACAGAGACAGAAAGTACACGTGGGCCATATAGATAACACTGTGTTCAGGCACAGGGGGTTATTTAAGATCTAGCACAAAACAATGCTAAATGCAAGACAGTAGATAATAAACAGTCACAGTCATGTGATCAGGGGGCTGGAAGAAGGTTCCTAGATAAAAGGTAATCACAGAGGTAAAAAGTACATTAATATAACTGTGTTGGTTATGCAAAACTGGGGAATGGGTAATAAAGGGATTATCTATCTTTTAAAACAATAACAATTCTATGGTTCACTGTCCCTTTAAATGTAATATTAAAAGTTAATGAACTTAGGTGCAAATAATGTTCTGAAAAAGCATTACACTTATAATTAAGGGATAAAGAACATTTTATAGACATCATGCTATCAAAAAATGTTAGAAGCCACTGTGCATTTTCTACCAACTGTTTAAATTCTAAATTTACAAAAAGAATATTTTGACCCAGACAAACAATTTTAGATGTCTTGACCTCAGGACAACTGGAATTTTGGGGACTTTTTGATTGTTTGACACACTGACAGATTTAAACTGTTTCAGTGTGTATTTTAAGTATATGCTCATTTGGGTGACCATGATCATTTGTACCAAACAGCTAATGAACCTTAGCAATATACACACATAACTTTATTAGTTTCATGCTAGAATTAAACAGCGTTTACCTTTTTTTATTTACAGAAAGAAAAGAAAATCACCATGTTAAAATTCCCATTGCATATAAATGATAGGAAAAAAAATGACCACAGCGTCCCTTAATAAATACATTGTTTTTGAAGGGGATCATGTTTAATTAAACATGCAGTTAAAGTGATGGTAAACTCTCCCCTTTATAAAATCAGATCTGGAATGTAAGCGCTATTTTAGATGAAGTTTAATTCATTAGCTGTAATGAAGATGCAGTATAACTTAGTTATTAATATAGATATGAAATTCAAATACTGCATGCTCCTCCGCCCACTTCAAAAGTAAACTTTTCTGTGAGCTAACAGATTGAATTGTTGTCCAATCAGCGCTCTCCCCATCTGGCACTTTTGTTGTAGCTAGAGCAATGTTTGGAGAGTAATTCAATCATTTAGCTGACAGGAAAATTGACTTTTGAAGTGGGTGGTGTAACGTGGGATATTTGAATTTCATATCTATATTAATAACTAAGTTATAGCGCATCTTCATTGCACATGATCAATAAAACCCCAACTAAAATAGCGCTTACATTCCAGATCTGATTTTTAAAAGGGGAGAGTTTACCATCACTTTAAAGGGACATGAAACCCTCACACTTTCTTTCATGATTCAGATAGTGTATGCAATGTTAAACACATTTTAATGTACTTCTATTATCAAATTTTCTTTGTCATCTTGGTATCTTTGTTGAAAAGCAGGGAAGTGAGCTTAGGAGCGTGCACCTTTCTGGAGCACTATATGGCAGTAGTTTTGCAAGAATTAGACCCATCTGCACGAGCACTAGATGGCAGTAATATTTCCTGCCATGTAGTGCTTCAGACGTCTATCTTGATATCTCTTCAACAAAGAATACCACAAAGCAAATTTGATAATAGAAGTAAAATAAAAACTTAAAAAAAATATATATATATGCTCTGTCTGAATCACAAAAGAAAATGTTTGTTTTTCATATCCCTTTAAATGCATAGATTTTGCGCCACAAATATAACAACTTTTTGCTTCAGGATAATCTGCATGGCTGAGATACTTTGAAGGAAAGTAGACAATAGATGTGTTATGCTGTCTGCTAGTCAGTTCAAGTAATTGGAATTCAAACCTGGCAGTTTTGTAAGAAGTATTGCAGATAGCAGAGCACACAAGTTGAACACTGAAAAGGATCGTGACTATGAAACCTATTTAACTTGGACAGTCTATTTCATACGTTGTGTAGCTTCTTTGAGTTAAGACAATTTCTTCCCTTGAGAGTAGGTCCTTGTCATTATTGAATTGCAAAAATCCATAATCCAATCTGCTCTATTATGCTTCTTTGACAGTCTTTTTTTTTCTACTTTAATTTTGGTCGTGTAACATCATTTTCATTTCTGTAGCAGCCCTCTTTGATGCATATAAGTACTCCCTGAAGCTGTTCTTTACTAGAAAGATGCCACATTCTTGTGTCCTTTTAGTAGAATAATTATGTAGGTCTTTGTGCCGTATTATGTTGCAATATAGTGGAACTGCAGTTTGTCATACCATTCCCTATGTTAAATATAGATTTTCAAACATTTATACTTTTTTTTTTTTTTTTTAAATAGCTGAGCAAATGTTAGCGAATTACCTTGAACAGGTCATTAGAAAAAAAGCTTTGTAAATTTAGGAAGTACTTTTAAAGTTACTAAGGTGAGAGAAATATGTTTCCTATATGGCTAGATTTAGCCACCAATCAGCAACTTCTACACAGGTGCTGAACCAAAAATGGTCCGGCTCATAATCTCACATTCTTGCTTTTCAAATAAAGAAAATAAAGAAAATTTGATAATAGGAGTAAATAGTTGCTTAAAATCGCATGCTTTATCTGAAAGGAGAAAACACAAAGGTGCCCAATGGCCTAGTACCATCAATACAATCGAGATATGAATGAGAAAAAAGGGCTACTCACAAACGGATAGCACCAGAAAGGTGCAAACAGGCAGACTGGAACCTTACAATTGTCCAGCTAACTGTATTGTGGCGACTAAATGTCTGAAGTGAAATCCCTGCACAGGATATCGATATATTCCTAAATGAAAACAAGCAAAACCAACATGGCCCAGCACAGTTTGATTCAAAGTGGTATGTGATGTGAATAAAAAACACTCACATATTCCAAAGCACCTCCAGGTGCAATACGAGCAGGCTAGAGCTTCTCAGCCGCCCAGCTGACTGGTTCCAGGTGATAAGCAGGTCACACAACAATTGCAGGAGATGAAATAAAAAGTGCAATCCAAACAGCAGAAAGTCTATAGTATAAAACAAACTTTAATAAAAGCAACGCGTTTCTCAGCCACCTAAGGGCTGTTTCCTCAGGCTATTGTACAAAGAGTAAAAATACACTTGCTATTTAAAACCCATTGTGAGTTATGATTGGAGGTGTGGTAAATGATACCAAGTGTGTAAAATTCTCATTAGCTCCGTTACCATGGCGACCTTAGTATATACAAAGATAAAAAAAAACTGTTTATATTTAACACCAAACAATGTGATCAATATACACATATGTAGGTGTATTATAGTGTACATAGTATAAATCCACAAAAATATTGGTAACATAGTCCCTTAATAGAAACATACATTAACCCAAAAACATCCTAATCCCCAGTACATAATAATAAAATAAAATTAAAATAAAGAATTAATTTCCATTGGAGTAATATAACGCCTCAATATCTCTTGAATATTAAGTGTTTGGAAACTAGTGTTATCTGCTGGTCGCCTATACAAGAAAAATAGACCATAGAGCAAGCACATTTTCTCTTTTTTTCTGCTTTATCTGAATCATTAAAGAAAAAAATTGGGTTTAGTATCCCTTTAACTTTATTTGGTAAAATAAATTACTTAAAGGGACAGTCTACACCAGAATTTTTATTGTTTTAAAAGATAGATAATCCCTTTATTACCTATTCCCCAGTTTTGCATAACCAACACAGTTATAATAATATACTTTTAACCTCTGTGATTATCTTGTATCTAAGCCTCTGCAAACTGCCCCTTTATTTCAGGTCTTTTAATAGACTTGCAGTCTAGCCAATCAGTGCCCGCTCCAAGATAACTTCACGTGCACGAGCACAGTGTTATCTATATGAAATACGTGAACTAACACCCTCTAATGGTGAAAAACTGTTAAAATGCATTCTGAAAAGAGGTGGCCTTCAAGGTCTAAGAAATTAGCATATGAACCTCCTAGGTTAAGCTTTCAACTAAGAATACCAAGAGAACAAAGCAAAATTGGTGATAAAAGTAAATTGGAAAATTGTTTAAAATGACATGCTCTATCTGAATCATTTTAGAAAGAAGCATTTTTTTCAGTATTGGCAAAAATACTTCTAGTGAGATGTATCACTTGTCTTTTGATAGCGATAACTGTTCATGTGAATATGTACATTATTATTATTTATTTGTATAGCGCTGCAAACTTCTGTAGCACTGGGCATATGAACATATGCTCCGTTGCACATACACTGCGTGCATATATTTTGTTGGTGATAACACATTGCTCGTAAATAGATGTCATAGTAGACTCTCTGAACAGGTGCTGTGTTTGAATGAGGGTACATGGGACTTATACACATATGCTCCGGGCACAGTAAAAGCTATTTATAAAGCAGTGATTAAGAAATTAGTTTTATACATTAGTAATAAATGTTTAGTATGTCTTACTCAGCAGAACATTACAGAACGTGATCAGTACGTGTGCCAATATTAACCATGAGACTCTCTATGGGTTGCTATTGAAATGTTTGTAATTGATCTTAAACATTGGTTTACATTACCATCCTGAATGTGTGCAGAGGTGTATAAAGGGTTATACAGCTGTCCTTTTGTTCATACTTTTCTCTCTTAAAAATGCATAAAAGGCATTTTTTTTGTTTATTGCTCATTTTAATTCAGGTTTGCAGATGCTTCTGTGCTAAAAAAAAGTATTTTTTTTTCTTTTCATTGTATGTGTCACTGGCCACTAGTAGCTGCAGGAGCCTTCTTATTGCCCAGTGAGCTTTTTACCCATAAACCAATTTTAACTTAAAGGGCCACTAAAGTCAAAATGAAAGTTTCATGATTCAGATAAAGCACACAACTTTCCAATATACTTCTTTTATCAAATTTTGCACATTCTTTTCATATGCACACTTTTTGAGGCTACATGTCCTATTGAGCATGTGCAAATGTGCACAGTATATACATATAAGCATTTTGTGAAAGACTGATGTCACATGATACAGGGGGAGGGGAAAATTGAATTAACTTTGAAATTTGCCAGAAAATATTCTACCGCTCATTTCAAATTTAAAGTAAGTGAAATTGCATTGTCTTTTTGTTGTTAATTTTTGTGTTAATTTGTGACCTTCAATATAGTTATTTAGTAATCCTTTAACTTTTTTAATGAAAATAATAAATGTTCAACAATGTTTGTGTCTTTCCCCTTAATGGCCTTACATTCTATTACTTACAACACCTCCACTAGGCTTCATCTTTTTTCCTTCTCCTTTATTGATTATTGTCTTGGTCTTTGAGCTTGTACATTTTGAGGTACCACAAACTGGAAACCAGTATTAGGGAGATTTGTTTCCAGAAGGTGATAAAGCTCTGTTCTAGCTAGGACCAGCTCTAAAATGGGTCTGGTGAGACCATGGAACCCAGATAGCACTTAAAGGTATAGTCTAGTCAAAAATAAACGTCCATGATTCAGATAGAGCATGCAATTTTAAGCAACTTTCTAATTTACTCCTATTACCAATTTTTCTTTGTTCTCTTGGTATGTTTATTTTAAAAAAGCTGGAAAGTAAGTCTAGGAGCTCGCCCATTTTTGGTTCAGCACCTGGATAGCGGTTGCTGATTGGATGGCTACATTTAGACACTAATCAGCAAGCGCTATCCAGATGCTGAACCAAATATGGGCTGGCTTCTAAGCTTACATTCCAGCTTTTTAAAATAAAGATATCAAGAGAATGAAGAAAAATTGATAATAGGAGTAAATTAGAAAATTGCTTATAATTGCATCCTCTATCTGAATCATAAAAGTTTAATTTTGACTATACTATCCCTTTAACAAGGGCAGCACATGGGGAACGGCTGCCTTAAATACCATATAAGTGCCCAAGTCATTTGTACATATTTATTTATATCTTTTGCCTTTAGGATGCAGTGCAGTTAGGTTTAGACTGTAGTGGAAAGAGAGTTAGGAAGGGCTTCTTTTTATTCTCAGACAAGGCAGCACATTATCAGTTCAATTCCTTAAACCAGTGTTCTGTCAGATCAGCCAATTCATCAGATTAGCCAATCATGTAACTTCAGCTTTCTGACCACAAATTTACTTACTCCGCATGCGCTGCACAGCAGGTAGCAAATCTCAAATGGAGCTGATCTGCTGCTTCAATTCTATTTGTTGTTAATCAGACATATATACGCTGCACTGTAATTCCCCATCTTCAATATCTTTTTTTGCCTCCACCTGGTGGGTTCAAGGGGGGCACCCGCTGATCCTCTGGCATCCACCCTAAGTCAACCTCGGGGAATTAGGTTTACTGGGGGGACTTCAACCCCCTTGAACCCCTTTATGCATAGGCAAAAAAAGATAGTGAAGAGGAGGGGAATTACAGTGCAGCGTATTTATGTCTGATTAACAACACAGTGATGTTTGGCGATTGGAATGCAGTGACGGGCTATGGGAAGCACAGTAAGTGAATTTGTGGTGAGACAGCTGGTTCCATGTCACCAGAAGTGACATGGTTGGCTAATCTGATGAATTGACTGATCTGACAGAACACTGGCCCTGGTTCTAGCTAAATTTCTACTTTACCTTTTTGTTACCTTAAACGTTGTTGGCTTATTTGTAAATGCCCTCCTAAATATGTTAACTACAGAGGAAAGTGACAAGTCAGGAATCCATATCCAGTTTAAAATTAAAATTGTTATATTATAAATTTGTTATAAAAAAGTCTTTACTAAAGTAGAAACAAAATAGGCTTGCAAATGAGTGACATTTTTTAAATTAGTTTTTCTTTCATCTATCCACTGTATTTGAACTGTACTAATTTTTCATCCAAAAACTGCAATTGAAAATCAAATATTTACTTTTAAATTATTTTCTTGTGCTAAATAATTAAATATTTCCTTGTCGGCCATGTGGGGAAGTATTCCTTTCCTTCAATAGATTTGTGATAGCTGTAACATATTGGTCAATGAGTATTGATACTGCCGTATGAAACATGCACAAATATTAGGTTCCATTTTAATTTTATTTTCAGTGTAACTTTCTGTCATTCAAACAAAATATTTAAAATGTTTGATTGCTGTTTTTTTCCTATGCATGATGGTATTTTTTTAGTTTCATTTCCCAAATAATTTAGTGCAAAGTTTGTGATTACTTATATATTTTAGTATATGAAATATGTTCCCATGACTGAATTTAGCATACAGTAGAAATATCTGTTGTGTATAGTAATATTTCTTTAAATATAGTTTTAATATTTTTCATGCTGCATTGATGTCTTTCAGAGATATACAGTATTTTAAAGTTGTCTTGAGTTCTTTTCAATGCTATTTTCCAGCGTAAGAGCACATTGAATAGTGAATAGAGGTATATATAATGAATTCTTTTTATTGCCTTTAAATCACTCTTTCTCACAGCAGGATTCTTCTTAAGTGGAAAAGTTACTGATCACAAATACCCAGCTTGTAAAGAATTCATTATGTACCGTACTACATTCTCATCATCCACTAGTTAATAATAATGCTGTGCCAGCTTCATTTATATTTAGAGCTTAGAAAACTGTACTAAATCTAGAAAACAGAGCGAAGACAAAATTTGAACTAGAACTACAAAGAAAATAGATTCCAAAAAAATAATAATTTGCTTTTAATATTGAATTGCATTTAATTTGAATGAAATTAAAGTGAGATAATTAATGAATGAAATGCTCTATTTTTGTAGACCATTTTATTATTAACCCCTTTGATGTACATGATGAGGTGTTCTTGCCATACGCCTCGCTACCTGTAGGCGCATGAAGAGCCCTTCTCGTCATGCAGGGGGATCGCAGGTCAAACACTGTGTTCAGTAATCCCACTAACTATAGGCCGGGGAACATTGGTGGCCTAGTGGTCGGCACTCCCAGGCTTCAAAGGGGGCTGAACCAGGATACACCAGTAGCTGGAAGGGAGCTGGATGGGGGAGGATTTTAAACCCCTCATTCTCAGTTCCCTTTGCAGCTAGAAACCTCCAAGACCCCTCATTCGAAAGAGAATTATCTGTTCTTTCAAATGGTGGTAGCACAATAAAAAAAATAGTCTGGTAGGTCTAGAACCCCTTAATAAAGATTATTTTATAGCAGAGAAGACCCTCTCTCAAAACATATATGACGTTTGTCTCTCTAATCTATATTATAACCCTCACAAGCCTGTATGGGCCCCTATTTTACATGTGGCTACCTTTAATGAAAATTGAGTTAGGAGATCACAGTAACAGCAGTGGTCACCTGGCTATTTTCAATATTATTTACTAAAATCTAAGCAATAATATACATTTTTTTTACAGTTTTTTTCCACCGCTATCACACATGCCATGAAATATAAATACAATAATAGTATAATGTGAATCTGCTGGGCCAGCTGAAAAAAACCCAATATATAATTTGTGTGGGTCACTCACTGAAATTTGACTTACAACAGGGTTTAAATGTAGGAAGCAAAAAAAACTAAATATTGGCTCAGCACTGGGGTGTTAAAAATGCTTAGCAGTTAAAGGGTTAAATAAATGTTTATTTTAAACCATCCATAGCTGTTAAACACATAGTTAAAAGCACACCCCAGTCACACTATGCATGTATTTTGAACCTGAGTGACTCAAGTCACCAACAATGTCCTGCATTGTCTTTATAGTGACAATGCACAGCAGTTCCTTAGTGCAGCGTTTACTATTTGTGTAATCCCTTTGCAATAAGATTTTTTTTTAAATAACGATAGGTTATGATTAGAGCATTTCATTGTTAGACTGAAATATGCCTTTAAATCATATTATATTGCTTTTACTCCTAAAAGGAATTGCACAGAGCCACACTATTAAGTTTCCACTTTCTCTGGTAGCCAAGGGGTTAAACAAGCTATTGGCAGATTGACACTGAACTCATCTTAATGGTTTCAACAATCTTTTTTTTTTTTTTTTTTTTTAAATTAATGTATTCTTGTCAGACTTTTCTGATTAACTGTACCAATATCGCATTTTTTATTTTTTTTCTCACTATTTTTTGCCTCAGTATTGATGATTAATTGAGAACGTCAACTGTCATCTGAATCAAACAGCAAATGCATACTTGTATTTAGCTAGGGAGTACCACTGATAGCATGTGTATATGTATGGAAATATTAGCCTATAGGGAACTGGCGTCTCACCAGGTTTTTACTGATACATTGTGAAACACCCGATGAATCAAATGCCCATTGCATGCCAAGAAAGTGCTCCAGTCCCAGGGCCAAAATTATGTCTGTAGCGCTTTTATTTTTTTTATTTTTTTTTATTTGAAAAGTATCAGAATACAATTATAACCATTGTATTTTTTTGGCAATAAATCCAATTTCTGTAGCTCAGACTAAAGTTAAATAAATTGGCTTAATTGGAATAAACCTTGAAGATTGCAAGTTATAATGGCAAACATTTTCTAAATAATAAAGTTATTTTACTTTATTTTCACTCAATTTTAACAGATGGACATTTTTTTCACACAGAATGATCCAATCATCCTAACAATAGTGGTCTTTGAAAATCATATGTTGACATCAGCATCTCTTTCGGTGTTATAGAACGTCAAGTCCGATGTGCAGGCCAACTTCTGATTTTGTTTGTTTTTTTCTAAGTGATCCTGTTATTAATATAACTATTCCTTATCAGATTAACACTAGTTATTGCTATATTTCTACTGGCAGAATGTACTTTATATTATATATAACAGCTAGTTTAAAATGACATTCTAATATAATAATAAAATGTTCTAATTAGTTAGGATATCTTATAATTAAACGAAAACTCATTGCTATAATGTGTTTTAGGGCCCTGAACCTGCATAGAACAGTGATATAACCTACTGTGCAGTTACTAATCTACAGAGAAGGAATTAAACCCTCTAATGCTTTTTTAACACAGAAAACAGTTCTTTATCTCCTTGTTGCTGCTAATAACACACAGGGCAAAGGCCAAACTCCTTGTGGCTTCTAGCACACAAAAAAACAGATTAAAAGCACTGATGTTTATAGCAAAATACAGACCAATGATTTAATTCCCTGTAGTTTAACAAAGCATACAAATAGGTGACTTGAGTCACTGTGTTTTTAGCAATGCAGAGAGCAGTAATATAACCCCCTGTGGCAGCTAGTGACACACAGAACAGTGTTTTAATCCTTAGTGGTAGCTGGAAACACAGAACAGCAATTCAATTCCATATGGCGAAATGCGTAGTAGTAATTGTGCCACAGTGGCCACTAGAAACGCAAAGCAGTAATCAACACCTGACCATCTATCTTTTTTAGTTAATGGTCCTTCCAATGTAGCTGCCTAGTTCTTTTTCATCTTTCACTCTAGTGTGCATGTGTACTTTCACTTATTTATAGAGGGTCTGCCTCCATATTTGTAGCATAATTATAATCTGACCATTCTAGTGAATCACTAGTGAAAATGAGCAGTATTAATTTCCTTATTATGGTGGCCATCTTGGGAAGATCACTGTGATTTCTTTCTTTTTTTTTAAGCTAATTGCTCTTGGGGATAATTAGAATTAATGTCCAAATTAACAGCACTACTGGTTAATGGAATATCACTAAACTTTGTATAGTAAATTAAATGATTTGTATTAGGTGAAATATATTTATTTATAAAATATTCTAATATTGTGAGTTCATTACTCTGGAATTATGAAGATTCTAATTCTTAGGAGGAAAAAACTAAAGACCACCACCTTTCTTTTAAGTTGTATATACAGTATTTTTCATTTGTATTGTAGTGAGCTGAATAAAGGGGGCGCCATGGATGTGTTTTTCTCTTTTCATGATTATTAAAGGGATATTAAACATTCAAGGGAATGATGTGTTCAAAACAAAGATTAGCCTATGAATAATGTGCAGATGTATTTTTAAATTAGTTGTTTATATATTAAAAAAGAAGTCTAAAACAATGGATGTACCTAGGTTTCCATTTCTGGTTAGACCAATAAGGGAGAGTTATGAATATTATATAAGGGAGAGTTATGAATAGAGTGTACAACCAATGATGAATCTGGAATCTACTTCCTCTTTTAACAGGAACTGGAAATTATTAAATTACAGGAAAAGGGGACAAAATAAAGAAAGTATATTGCACAGTTTTTTGTTTTTGTTTGTTACTAGATACTATTAAAGTGTTTACAACTCATTTAAAACTCTTACAACTTCTGGATTTACAGTTGTTGCAAACAAAATGCAAACTATAAAAATGATTAGAAAAACTAATGTATATGAAGCAAATATAAATTAATCTGTGTTAGATTCTATTTTTTAATTTACTTTAATAAGAGGGTATTTCTTAATACCAGTTGTCTTTAATACAAAGTAATGCATAGAGTATCAAAATTTCTTTGTGAGGATTTGATTGCACTTTATGATTTAGTCTGTACCAGTCTTTTGTTGCTCCCCTCTGCTTATGCCTTTGTTCTTTGTGTTTCTTTCTAATCTCATTCATGTTATACCAATCAGCAGTCAGTTATCTTGAGGATGAACATAAAGTAACTTGCAGTGTTTACTGACAATGAATTAGATACAAGCCTTGGTTGGAGATAGTCAAAGGAACAGCCTAATAATAGTGGTATATATTAATCCATATTTGTTTTTATTTTCTACCAATTGACTTCAATGTTTTTACCCTTCAGTAATAGCGAGAAAGTTAAAGGGACATTATACACTCATTTTTTCTTTGCATAAATGTTTTGTAGATGATCTATTTATATAGCCCCAATTTTTTTTTAATTTTTTTTATTGTATAGTTTTGCTTATTTTTAAATAACATTGCTCTGATTTTCAGACTCCTAACCAAGCCCCAAAGTTTTATGAGAATATTGTCAGCTACCTTCTCCAGCTTGCTCCTGTTTGTGTAAAGGGTCTTTTTATTTGGAAAAGAAGGGGAGGGGGGAGTGTCTTATTTCCCACTTGTAGTGGGCGTTCCAGCTACCTTTTCAACAGAGCTAAACTGAGAGCTTCTAAGTAAGTTTTTAAACTTTTTTATACTGGATTTTTATATCAGCATCTGTGCATCTTATTCTTTATAGTAGTGTCTATTACATGCCGTTATATGAAAATGAGTGTATACTGTCCCTTTAAAACAAATTCTACTGGGTATATTTCAGCAAGATTTTTCTTTATTTTTTGTTTGTTTTGGGAAAACAACTTTGCTTTATGCTTGTGTGGCTTGTGCCTGCCTGCCAATTGCATTGTGGGATTTGTCCTTATTAGCCTGTTTGCAACCTGTCCCTGAGAGACAAAAACACATTTTTCCCTAAGATTTAAAATCAAATTAATACACATTAACTTAATTTTTTTTTTATTTCAAACCTTTTTTTATATATATTTAAATATTGCTGTTTCACAAGTATTACAAAATAGTTTTGTGTCAATGTCCCTTTAAAGAACCTGACCTCTCCAGCTCTTTTTTTTTTATAACCTTCCTTTGTGTATTTATATAAATATATTTTTCTTGATATTTCAGAGACGAAGAGGTTCTGGAGTTTTTTGTGCCAATTGTCTGACCACCAAGACATCACTCTGGAGAAAAAATGCAAATGGCGGCTATGTCTGCAATGCGTGTGGCCTTTACCAGAAACTTCACTCGGTAGGTACAGCATACCAATATCTGGTGTGTTTTTAAGCACCAATATTTGCAAAATATATTTAAATTGGGCATTGTTACCTCCTCCCTGTATAAGTATTTTTACTTTTTTTTTTTTTTTTTTTATTAAATCTTGTACCATGACAACATATTTTTAATGACAAAAAAATAGTTTTATGTACCTTTAATAAAATAGGAATACGGTTTTAGTGGTTTTTGTAAGATATAGGTGGTCACAATTTAAAGTCGTATAATAAAGTGTGAATACGTTAGATGGCGGTTTTTCAGTTCACTGTCATGACGTTGCCTGGTGTGGCCGTGTTAGTCCAGAATGCCAGAATAACAAGAATATTGCATAAAGTAGTGATACTTTTTTATTGGACTAACTATATATTTTCAAAAAGACAAGCTTTTAAACGCCCACTAAGCACAGTTGAATTGTGTAATCAACAACTGCATAATAATAAAAAAAAAAGACAATGCAAAAGCATAGTTTGAATTTCAAGCGAGTCGTAGATTTTTTTTTCTTCAGATAAATAAGTTACTTTTTTTTTGCACTGCATCATGTGACAGTTAACAGCCAATCACAAAATACACATATGTATATTATGTGAACTCATGCACATGCTCAGTAGGAGCTGAGGCTTTAGAAAGTATGAATATAAAAAGATTGTGCACATTTAGATAATGGAAGTGAATTGTTAAAGAGACATAATACCCATATACTAAATAACTTTAAAGTTATACAACATAACTGTAAAAAGCTGACGAGAAAATATCACTTGAACATCTCTGTGTGAAAAAGGAAGATATTTTACCTCAAAATGTCTTCAGCTCACCAGTGTAAGTGCTCTGTGAAGTTATACTTCAGCTACTATCCAGCTGCAAGTTGAAAAACAAAACAACAATAGCCAATCAGCATCAGCAGTGCTGTGGTCATGCTATGCTGTGATCTCATGAGATTTCATAGTATAATATAGAATAGTGAAATAATATGACTGTGCATGCACATTCCAGATGCACACTCCCTTGCATGTCAGTGAGGTGTGAATACTTAGGACATTTTGAGGTAAATATCTTCCTTTTTTTACATAGAGATGCTCAGGTAATATTTTCTAGTCAGCTTTTTACAGCTTTCACTTTGAAGTGCTTCAACATTTGGGTATCACATCCCTTTAAGTTTTTTTATAAAATTGTGTGCTCTGTCTGAATCATGAAAGTTTAATTTTTACTTTTGTGTTCCTTCAAAGAGATACTAAACCCAAAAACGTTTCTTTATTGATTCAGATAGAACATGCAATTTTAAGCAACTTTCTAATTTACTCCTGTTATCAAATTTTCTTTGTTTTCTTGCTATCTTTATTTGGAAAGCAGGAATGCAAAGCTTGGGAGCCAGCCCATGTTAGGTTCAGCATCTGGGTTGTGCTTGCTGATTGGTGGCTAATTGTAGCCACCAATAAGCCAGCGCTATCCAGGGCGCTGAACCTAAAATGGGCCGGCTGCTAAGTTTTACATAACTGCTTTTCAAATAAAGATAGCAAGATAACTAAGAAAAAATGATAATACAAATAAATTAGAACATTGCTTAAAATTGCATGCTCTTTCTGAAACATGAAAGATACATTTTGGGCTTAGTATCCCTTTAAGAGTCTCTTCCTCCGGTCTGAAGCAATAAGATTTTATAACTTTTATCTTAAAATACAGGAAGGTTAAAAGGACAGAAAGGGATACCTAGGTATTCGTACAGAGAGCGGAGGGAATGTTTTTTTAGGAGCTAAACCATTTTCGGTTCAGCACATGAGTAGCACTTGCTGATTGGTGGCTAAATATAGCCATCCCATCAGCAAGCGCTACCCAGGCTCTGAACCAAAAATGGTCCGGCCCTTAAGCTTATATTCCAGCTTTTTAAAATAAAGATACAAAGAGAACGAAGAAAAATTGATAAAAGGAGTAAATTTATAAAGTTGCTTAAAATTGCATGCTCTTGCTGAATCATAACACTTTAATTTTGACTTGACTATCCCTTTAAGGGGTTAAAGGGATATTGCAGATTCTGTAAAAGCTAAACTTTTTAATATGCTTTCTCAACAAAATTTTGAATGTTAAATGATGAAATCTAATAGGAAGTTGTTCACTCTCTATATAATAGTTTGTTTTTCCTAGGAATGAAGTAGATCATTAAACCTATCTTCTGCTGATGAAAGCTACTGAGCTTGAAATGGCTGGTTGTTAAGGGGTACGGCGCTGGTCGTTAAGGGGTTAAACAAGTTTCCAATTTAATTGTATTATCTAATTTCCTTCATTCTTTAGGTTTGTCCAAACTGATATATACTGATATAATTAACACAAATAACTGATGGTACAGCCATTGTTTACTTTAATATTGCTTCTTCTGCTTAATGGGTTATTGTATTTGAAATAATGTCTATTGTGCATAGGAAAGTGCAACATTGAAAATGATGTTTGCTTTATGGGCTGTGTACTTCTTGCTGATGCTGACTGGTTGATCAGTACTTCCTGCAAATGATCATTGGCTAATAGGTACAGTATGAATTAGCAGGAAGTATACAGCGGATGCTGTTGTATCAGTCTAAATATAAATCATTTTTTGTTTACATTTGTTTTACGCAACTACAAATAATTCACCATATTTAAACGCTGCTCTTTCGTGTGTGTGAAAGCATTTGTTTTTTAAAACTATGTCCCAATAGCTTTATTTTGTTGTTTGTATGAAAAAATAAATTATAGAAACATTACTGAATCTCACGGTTACTATTTCAAATAAATAATCATTTATGTTTCTGAAATGTAAATATCTTTATGTGTGCATCTTGGAAGTGTTATAAATATGAGAGTAACTGGTTTTGAAAAAAAAAATGGCAAACATCTGTACACTGAGCCATGAAGTATAATGAGTTTTTTCACATTTAAAAAGCTATGCTTGCAAATTCAAATACTGCATCACAGCAGTACAGCCAGTTAATCCAATGATTAAATATTAACAAGGCTGATACCAGTGCAAGAAAGGATTCTATATTGTGTTGTTTTTTTTTAAAGTGTAATTTTTTTGCTTTATTCAGTCTATTGAATTGAATAAGTACTGACAACATTTTTTCTCTTTTACGCAGACTCCCAGACCTTTAAACATAATTAAGCAGAACAATGGTGAGCAGATCATTAGGAGACGAACAAGGAAGCGCCTTAACCCAGAAGCATTGCAGACTGAGCAGTTAAATAAACATCAAAGGGGGAGTAGTGAGGAACAAGTTAATGGAAGTCCTTTGGAGAGAAGGTCAGAAGATCATTCAATGGAAGGTCATCAGAGAGAAACACAACAAATTAGTATGAATAAATATGAGTCCCAAGCTTCATTGACTAAAAGCCATTCTGCCCAGCAGACAATAATTGTCAGCCAAACCATGGATATTCACAAACGGATGCAACCTTTGCACATTCAGATAAAAAGCCCTCAGGAAAGCAGTGGAGATCTGGGAAATACTTCATCTGTATCTGATGGCAAAGGAAGCTCAGAAAGAGGTAGCCCAATTGAAAAATACATGAGACCTATAAAACATCCTAATTATTCTCCTCCTGGAAGCCCAATAGAAAAATATCAGTATCCAATGTTTGGACTTCCAATTGTTCATAATGACTTCCAGAGTGAAGCTGATTGGCTGAGATTCTGGAGTAAATATAAGCTGTCAGCTCCTGGGAATCCGCACTACTTGAGTCATGTGCCTGGCCTACCAAATCCCTGCCCAAACTATGTGCCTTATCCCACCTTTAATCTGCCTGCTCATTATTCCACTGTTGGATCAGATAATGACATTCCACTAGATTTGGCAATGAAGCATTCCAGACCTGGATCAGCATCAAACGGGGCCTCTAAAGAAAAAACTAAGTCACCCTGTAGTATAAAGGAAGAAGTTCCATTGAATGTAGTAACAATAGATAAGGTGGATAGAAGTACTCAAGATGAACTTTCAACAAAGTGTGTGCACTGTGGCATTGTCTTTCTGGATGAAGTTATGTATGCTTTACATATGAGTTGCCACGGTGAAAATGGACCTTTTCAGTGTAGTATATGCCAACATATTTGTACGGACAAATATGACTTTACAACTCATATCCAGAGAGGCCTACATAGGAACATTGCACAAGCTGAAAAGAATGGAAAAACTAAAGAATAAAACATTAGCACTTAGCACAATTAAATAGAAATAGGTTTTCTGAATAGAAATTCAGTAGCTTGTAATTTCTTTTGGCTTGTAAAGCACTTGTTTGGGCATAATATTCAAACTAAATGCCCAGGTTTTTGTTTGTTTTGTTTTTTATCTCTAACCAGTGAACACATGACTGCTATTTACAAGTATTATGGCCAGTTCCATATAGATTATCATTATCTAAACGTATGATCATCCATATGCCCTATATACAAAGTGCACATATCTGTAAAGTATCTAAAATGCCTATGAATGTGTTTTTAAAGAAGATACCTTATGTTACTAGACCTAATCTTTTGATTGACACTATCATTTAGACAATGTAAAAGCTTCTCAGGTGAGCAATTTGTTAGTCCTTTTTTGTGTCTGTTATCTGTACTATCTCTATTCAGGAATACTTTTTTGCCAAAATAGAAACATCTCCACAAGGAAAATGAAAATAAACAACAATTATAAACCATTGTCAATATACTATTCCATAAAAAGCCATTTATATTGGGCCGTCAAATGCAGCTTAGTGAATGTCTATAAATTATAACATTAAGTCATAGCTTTATAAAAGCAATATTTTATATTATAGATCTATTGGTCTTGAAAAATATTTTGTAATAAACAAAATTTTAATTTATGTTCCTGTGGATTTACGGGAAAAACCCATACATTTCTATTTTGTTGTTTGTCCAGTTAGTTTATCTCATGCACTCTAAAATAACTGGATTACTTATTGCAAACACAAAAAAGTTATTAAATTCAAGGTTATCTCTCTCAACACACATTAAAATATTATAAAAAAAAGATCTGTACTCTTTAATCCTATTTAATGTTTATTTTTGGAGCTATTACATTTACAAATAACATTTTGTTTACTTTTTTAATTACCTTTTTTTTTTTTTTCGATTTTAATAGACATACTGCCCTTTTTCAGTAGCAGTATTTATTTAAAGCTGCTGTTTTTTTTTCCTTTTTGAGTTAACATATTAGTTCCAAACTATATGTTTAAGCATAAATGCTGCGTTGTTTATTATTATTTTACATAAATGTACAGTTTGTTGCATAATTATTAATATATATGTGCTTCAAAGCCATTTCTGACAACCCTTAAAAATGACTTGAAATTCCAATTTGTATTAACTGTAGTACATACTAGATTAGTTATTTCTTACAGATGTTTCTTGTAAAGTATTATATACTTCTAAATGAAGGGAACACTCCTTAGCGTAAAATGCTCAGGGAAACAGGGCTAAATATTCTGCATAATGTCTGCTACTTAATTGACCGAAGAAACTAATAAGCCAGACTGTATAGCTGTTCAAATGCTGATGAGCTCAATGTCACACTTCAAATAAAAGAGGTCTATTTTTTCATGATCATATACAGATGTTACAAGCTACTGGATACACTGTCAGATTGCCCTTTTTCAATAACGAAGTTGGGAGAACAAAAGTCTTATTTTTCTAGTAATTATTAATGTATTACATTTCAAATAATGGTGCCTGACATATGAAATAATTATTTTCTACTATGTACGTATGCAACAAATATATTCCATCATGCATAAGAGTCGGTATGGCTCTGGCTCGCTGTTTACATTTGCAGATGTAGCAAAAAGGTAATGAAGCAACTATTTCTATTGCATTAGGAAACTTTTCTTTCTTCGTTAACGTTATATTATGTTTCATGAAACAAATTGTATTTGTTGATAAAATGGTATGAAAAATAAGAAGGAAATTTAAAATATTTTTATGCCTATTTAGGTAAAAGGGTAGCACTATTCATTCCAAGTACTTTTGTATTCTGAAAATGTTAAAAACTTACATTGTTATTCTTAAAACTAATATGCATATATCTTCTTGTATTGCTTTGTCTATGTTTCATAGGAAACATTTCAGAAATTCTGTTTTCTGTTGTATAAATTGCAGCCCATGTTATGTTTTTTTTTTTTTTTTTGCTTACTAGAATTACACTTTATTTTACAATGGACAGCAGTTGCTTTCGTTCTTTTTTTTATAAGGTATGTTGGGTTGGGTATGAGTGTTTTAGAGGGTTATTTTCACAAGTATAGCTTCAAGATCTTTTGTTGAATTAAATAAACTTAATTCAACTGAAATCTGGATCTTTGCCGTGAATGAAGTCAAACTGCTTCTCTGGTAATAAACTTATTTTTTTCTTTCTTCATACTTTTATATTACTATTGTAAGGAAAAATCAGGGCAGGATACTTTTGCTTATTTTTGCATGTTAACTGGGAAATTTTTATTAACTTAATGTATATGAGATATTCTTTTTAAGTAATTAAAATATACATTGCCCCTTTTCCAATTCAATAATAAGTTAAAGGGGCATTAAATCCATTTTTTTTTCTTTCGTGATTCAGGTAGAGATTAAATGTTTAACCTTTTGAGTGCTAAGCACTTTCCCACCTGGGTGCTAAGCTGATTTGAGGGTTTTTACATTTTTAATTTTTTATTTATTTTTTCAGATCCCCTGACTTATACCGTTGGAAAGGTTAGGCGATTATACTTGTCATTGTATTTTTTTAAAATAATGTTGCGCAGTGACGTCATCACGTCATTGTGCGTGATGTCACCACGCAAAATGTGAAGTCCCGGCAATGCCTGTCACTATACAGGCCTGATCGCCGGGGTAGGAGCGGGTGGGAGCCCCCAGATCTCCCTCAAGGTGGGAGAGTGCTAGCAACGGCTCTGAGCCATCGTTAGCACCTGAGTGGGAAAATCTGCGACGACTCTGAGCCGTCGTTAGCACTCAATGGGTTAAACAACATTCAAATGTACTTCTGTTATCTAATTTGCTTAATTCTTTAGATATCATTTCTTGAAGAAAGAGCAATGCACATGGGTGAGCCAATTATACAAGGCATCTATGTGCAGCCACCTATCAGCAGCTACTGAGCCTATATAAATATATATTTCAGCAAAGTATATCAAGAGATTGAAGCAAATCAGATACAAGTAAATAAGGAGGTTGTTTAAAATGATGTGCTCTATCTAAATCATGAAAGAAAAAATGTGGGTTTCATGTCCCTTTAATAACTGTCTTTAAAGGGACATTAAACACAATTTTATTCTTTAATGATTCACATAGAGCATGCAATTTTAATTAACTTTCTAATTTACTCCTATTAAATTGTCTTCCTTCTCTTGCTAGCTTTATTTAAAAAGCAGAAATATAAAGCTTAATAGCTGGCCTATTTTTTGTTGAGAACCTGGGTTATGCTTGCTTATTGGTTTTCTAAATGTAGCCGCCAATAAGCAAGAACTACCCAGGGTTCTGAACCTAAAATGGGCTGGCTCCTAAACTTTAAATTACTTCTTTTTAAATAAAGATAGCAAGAGAATGAAGAAAAATGGATAGTAGGAGTAAATTAGAAACTTGGATAAAATGCTCTGAATCGGGAAAGAAAACATGTGGGTTTAGTATCCCTTTAAATAATTACATTGTTAAAATGTGCTTCACACTCAGGGCTTACCAATTGATAACAATTCCCAATAGAAAATAAAGCTATTTGAAGAAAGAAACAGGTTCATGTCAAACCTAGGTTAAAAGTGTCAATATTATGTAACCAATTGTTCACTTGATGGCAAATTCAACACAGTCTGAAGTCAGTGAAGTTTCTTTAGAATACTACACTAAAAGGTAGAACTTATATATTGACTACAATGCATCATTAGTTAAATAATTGGCCAAGCAAGTGATAACATTGTCTGGTGCCTTACAAATTGTATAACTTATCTGCTGTTCTTTTATTGATATTATTCTAAAGTATTGACTCTTACCTTCTGTCAGTCTTAACACTTTTTTGATAGAGCTAATGTACAAGTTGCATATATAGGCAACACTGTTATTCCCTTTTGTTTTGGAGATGCTATTACAATAAAAAAAAGCAGCTGAAATTGATTTTTCAAATTATAATTTTGTATAATGCTTTCCAGGATAGTACTGCATGTTAATATAAGCACTGAAGTCCCTGCAAATTGTCTGGAAATAAAAGTGTCAAAATTCAGAAAAATGAAAAGCCAACTGAAGCACATTATTATATAATGGTACTGTGTTAAAGGGACATTAAACACTAAATACATGCTAGATAGAATGATGCATTCAAAGAAAAGATTAGTCCATGAGTAACATGTAGATGTATTTTTTAAAGTTTCATTAGTTGTTTAAAAAGTGGCAAAATAAGTGTAAAGTTTTATTGTCTATAAAACACTGGGAGCTGCCATGTTGTAACTTGTGTTACCTTCTCTGCTGTAGCCAATTAGGGACAGTTATACATAGGTCATTAGAGTGTGCAGCCAATGGTTGTGCTGGATTTAACAGTGTTCTGCACTTCCATTTCTAACAGGAACTGAAAAGCTCACAATTTCAGAATGGATTTACAGGCAAATAGGACAAAATAAATAATGAAAGTATATTGCAGAGTTGTTTTATTATATACAATTTATTATTTTATATTACCATCTCAAAGTGTTTAATGTTCCTTTAATTTGTGAGATCTGCCCTTTTCACTGCCATATGCTTTAAAACATGCCTTAAAGATATTTATGCACTAGGCTACGCAAAACCCGATATGTTGTCAGAACACCAATGGCACACACACACAATATAAATAAATATATATATATATATATATATATATATATATATATATAATTTTTAGAACATTTTTAATGACCAAGCTAGAAACGGCTTTGCTTAATAATTCTTCATTTTCTTTCAAGATGTTCTATCCCCCCCCCATATTTTTTTGTTATTGTTATTTTTCTTGATTATTATGTATAGTATATTAGGTAATTTTTTCCAAATTTTCAAGCAAATAAAATAATTTGAGCAGATTATTTAAGCATATTTACCATACTAAATACAGAAAAGTAAAAAAAGTAAAAACCATTTTCAAATAATTATTTCTATTTCATATGCTACCTGCAAGCAGGTATACTTGCTTTTTTTAGTTTGTAGGGGAAATAATCTATATTTTTGTTATATATTCTATTGCAGTCACGTAAAAGCTAAGGATTCATTGCATCTAATGTTTAAAAAAAGGCATTATTGGCAATATGTTCTTGTACATTTATATAAATGTTTAGATTATAAAACTAAATATCTGTTTAAACATTGTATTACATTTCTGATTATTGGTTATAATTTAGCATTAATTTAAAATGTAAGACCTCATAAAAACTAAAAGTTCTAGAGACACAAAACCTAGCGGGCATATCTGTATAAGCCATACCAAATAGCTTTTTTTGGCATATCCCAATAAGTAGTCTAAATATTGGGTATACTTTATTATCCCTATAATAACAGGTGCAGACTTTATATGGAAAAAATAGCTGCAGAACATATTATAATATAACCACTGGCAAAAAAATGAGATAAACATACCTCTATAGAGCCGGGTTGGATTTATGCTCATAACATTCATACTTAAGGGTGAATTTTTCCTTCAGTTTATAGCATATGCTGCATATGTATGTAGAACATACATACTCATCTATTTAAATACCTTTGAGACTGACTTTAGTTATTTACCCATTTCTATGTTTTGTAGCAAGGAAAAATGTATTCTGAAATTATATTGTGCTTTAAAAGCAGTAAATGAACTGGCATAAGGAGTGTAGAACAGCTCAATATGCCAGCATAGTATATAATTTCATTGGTAATTCTGAATAAAGCAATATGCACCAGCATAAAAAAATGTTGCTTAGAAATACAAATATTTTATTCCTGGACAGAATTATCTGAAAACACAGGACTTTATTTTTGTTTGTTCATTTTGTGCATGTTCATTTCTGCCCAGAAACATGTTCTCTGTGTATTTCTATTGCATTAAAAAAAAGATAATAAAAAAAAAATAATCAGGCAGTAAAGACGTCTGTTACATCTAAACTTGAATAATAAAGTTTTACCACCAATTATGAAAGTGTAAGTATGATTATTGTTTATTCCTTATTTCTGAAATACTTATTGGGTTAAATGATCCAGAAATGTAGTTTTGGAACATATGGGAAATACTGCATTGTTTTTTATTGGTAAATATAAGATGGAAAAGATAGTATTGTGTTAGCGCTGCAGAATCTGTTGGCGCTCTACAAATAACCAATAATAATAATAATAATAGTGCATCACAACAATTTTGAAGAGCATAAGATTAGTCAAGAAATGCACATTCAATATTAACCTAACAAGCCACACCAGTAGATTGCGTCCTAAAAAGAATATGGGGTACAGTGGGACAAATTGGTTACTGTTTATTAATTGGCACTTTAATTGTGCTGCTTGTTTCAGATGTCAAGAGGTGTAAAGTTTTAGTCTACATAAATTTATGAGCACCACCATCTTTCTCTTGATTCAAAAGCCACTTGTCTATCTCCTCTGCTGAGACCATTTAGGGAAACTTATAAATATGCTACCAATGTAACAGTCTCAGTGTTTAATGTCCATTTTAGCTGGGCTACATGTTAAATTGTTCTTTGTGGGGTAAATATTAGGAATATAAGCTGAAATGTTTAATTCTCAAAATTCATTATTCATATATATATATATAGTATAACAAATTTCAATGTAGATTTCAGCAATACAACTGATCATAAAAAAGAATATATATATATACATTTACCTTTCATATTTGTCATACAGAGTAGTAGTGGATTCAATGGGGTTAGAAGGGTTAGACGCAAGGTGCATGGGAGAAAAAAAGTAAATAAATAAGATAAAATAGAGTGTATGTGGGATATGCATTTCAGAAGAATCTTTTAAAAAAAATTGTAATTTTTTTTTAAGTATATTGGCTTTAAAGTGAGGTGGAATTTTGAATTAACAATTGGATAGTAATAGTCAGCTTGAGTCAATATTCTAAAACTAAAGTGTGAGGAAGTAAAGTGTGAGGAAGTAATGTAATCTTGTTAAGCAGAAGATTATGGTTTTCATGACAACTATTATCATGAGACCAAGCATTATGAATTCTATAAAAGCTTTACAGAGACAGGAGAAAAAAATAATTTTAGGAATGTTCCAGAGAGTTGCCAAAATTTCATAGTGGTGTGATTATTTTTGGAAAATAAAGAAAATGGCTTATTACGGGTGCAAGGAGCTGTTCAGTTAAAGGGCTTGATCAACAGAACTTGCCAACACGGAGAGAAATAACACAGCTTTGTAGACTTTTTTTTTAGCATTGTAATGCATCAGTTTCACATCCCAGAACCTGCATAGCAAGATAAACCATTCCCAAGCTAAACTTTGCCTTTCTAAAATTATTTAAGGAACCTCTCAGTACTGGACAGTCTTCTTAGATAGTTTGCCAGAGCGGGAGCATTAGATCATGGGCTCCTTTTAGAGAAAGAGAGAGTGGGTATGTATGGAAATAAGCAGATAAATATCACCATAGTGAATTTAGTCCTTTATGTTTGAGTGCCATAACTTTTTAAATAAGAACCCAAATAAAACTTTCAATGAGAACTTATAGCATCACTGTGTCTATATTAAGGTAGAGTCCATATTTTAAAATCATGTGTTGATGCATCTATCTTTATTTATCTAAAACTCTTTCTCAACTTCAGATGGCTAGGAACATGAGAAGAAGGTGCAACGTAGGCTTTTAATCCTTGTGTATCTATGTTCCTGGCCCTGAGGCAGGGCTAACTCTTTTTAAGTTGGCGGTATAAAGTTTTTAACTTATTTTCTGTTTTTGACAGAATATGAAGCTTTGAATTCCACTGCTATATTATTTCCTTACATATTTAATTTGCAATATTGATTAGTATGGGTTATGAACTAAGATATATATTTTTTAGTCCCTATTAACGCTATCATTGGATCCTAGTTACTTTTCAGATAATTTTCACAGATTCAATATGAAGCATTAATTACCAAATACATTTTTTTGTTGATCCCTAAAAACAAAGCAACATAAATATTTTTTGGTTTGTTGAAATTTTCACATTATTTTTAATTCTCCCTCTCTCGACGAACCCCTCCTCTCTTCCATCCCCTCCTTTTCCTGCCCTGAACAATCTATCTGCACTATAACTCCACCCTTACATTAGTCCTTGACAATCTGGCCCCACCTACCATAGCTCTGAAACAAAACACTCATCCTCAGCCATGGCATACTCCTCTAACACGGTACCTATGCAGATGTTCCCATACTGCTGAGTGACACTGGAGAAAATTTTGGAGTTCAGCTGACTTTCTTCACTACAAGTTCATCTTAAACTCCTACTATTTTGTCCTTAATCTTCATAAGCAACATTACTTCTCTGCTCTTATTGCTACTCTTTCTTCAAACCCAAAACACCACCCTCAATACTCTTCTCCGCCCACCCCCACTACCTAATACAACTTCTCTCTCAGCTCAAGATTTTGCCAGCCACTTCAATAACAAAATCAACTCCATCAAAAATGAAATCAGCTCTCAACATACTACCAGTCTCCCACCCCTCAAAATATCACAATCTTCCAAAACCCACATAGTCATAACATTTTCTCTTTTGCCCCTGTCACAGAGGAAGAAGTTTATGCTCTTAGACTGTCCTCTAACCTCACAACCTGTCCCCTCACATCTACTCCCCTTCCTCTCTTCTACCCTTACCCCTATACTCACACACATCTTTAACCTCTCCCTCAGAACTGGTATATTTCCCTCATCTCTAAAACACGCACTAGTCACACCTATCCTCAAAAAAAACCTCTCAATCCAAACTCCCCATCCAACTACCACCATATTTCCCTACTCCCTCTTGCCTCAAAGCTTCAGCTAGTATATGCACGTCTATTCAATTTCCTTACAGTAACTCCCTCCTTGACCCACTGCAATCTGGATTTCGCCCCATCACTCCACAGAGACAGCAATTGTTAAGGTTACCTACTACCTACTTACAGCAAAATCCAAAGGCCACTTCTCTCTGCTTATCCTCCTTGATCTGTCTGCAGCCTTTGATACTGTCGACCACCCTCTTTTGCCCCAAACCCTCCAATCCTTCAGCATTTGCGACATAGCTCTCTCGTGGTACTCTTCCTATCTGTTTAACCGTACCTTTAGTGTAGCCTTCTCTGGGGAATCCTCTGCCCCATTACCACTTTCTGTTGGGTTGCCGCAAGGCTCTGTCCTCAGCCCCTTCTCTTCTCAATCTTCATGTCATCATTAGGTTCCTTAATAAAGTCCCACACGGGTTTCAATATCATGAAATGCCGATAACATCCAAATCTACCTCTACCCCTTCACTGGCTTCCTCTTGCCTCCAGGATTAAACACAAAATTCTCACTCTGACATACAAAGCCCTCAACTGCACTGCTCCCCCTTACATCTCAGACCTCGTCTCCATATATTCTCCCTCCTGTCCCCTTTCGCTCTGCCCTCAATCTCCTAGTCTCCTCCACTCTTGTTACCTCCTTACATTCCAATTTACAGGACTTCTCCAGACTGGTACCCATCTTTTGGAACTCTCTGCCTCGCTCCTCAATACTCTCCCCTAGTTTTGAAAGCTTCAAGCACTCTCTAAAGACTTTACTATTCAGGGATGCATACAACCTAAACTAACCCTTCCTAATTCCATTGCTATCCCCTTGAACCCCTTAGCATATAAGCCTATGACCCCAGCTGTTTGTAGATAATCTTTATAATAGCCGACTACAACAGTGCAACTCTCGGCAGGGCTCTCTACCCATTTGATGCATGCACTGGATATACATTTGAGTATGTGTTTTATCCTTTTGCAGGATTAAATAGAGCAAAAATAAAATGCTCTTTTTATTTTATTTTTTTGCTCTTGCATGTCCCTTTTAAGGTATATGATGACATTCCATGTAACAGTTAATATCCTTTTCCAGCTTTAGATTGTAATGTTGATACAATGGAAGATTTGTTTAGGTTGTTTCATTTCAAAATAATTTTTTGCATTGTTTAATTTACAGATAAAATTAACAAGACAGATCAGATGTAATAAATGTATATTTCATCTGCAAGAATGATAAAAATGTTTTCTTACTTGAGGGAAAGTTGTCAGGGATATAGGGCACTCAGATTATGTGCTGAAGGTTTGGTTAATTCTGCCTGGGGCAATTCCAATAAAACGTATTTTTGCAAACATTTTCAAAAAAAGTTACTAAGTACAGTTTCAGAGTATTTGCTGGTGTTACAATAGAAAACAATTTAAGGCTTGAAAAATTGTTTAGAGATCAAGAACATTAGATAAATTAGACATTTATTTGTAATTTAGAATAAATAATTAGCTATAAAAGTTCAGATTTAATTAGAAAGTAGTAAGAGTTACATTTCTTGTAACTCTAATGATAGTCTTTCATGCAGAAATTTCTAGTTCTTCCCTATGATATCACAATTTTTGTTATTGCAAAATGGTCTCCTATTCCTTTGCTCATTCTGATGGAGAGATACCGAGGTGGACTCTTGCCAAAAAATGATCCACGTTAACTTGACCCAAGAAACCAAAAGTGGAATATTGAATATTGCCAAAATATGTATACATCCATTGAGGGCAAGTATTTTGCAACTTCATAATATTTAAATAACGAACCAACAAACAAAATGATATCGTTTGAAATGAAAGGTTAAAGGACTATGAAACCCAACATTTTTCTTTCATGATTCAGATAGATCATGCGATTTTAAATAACATTCTAATTTACTTCTATTATTAATTTTTTCTTCGTTCTTTCTGTATCATTTGTTGAAAAACCGGGATGCTTAAGGAGTCGGCCCATTTCTTGAGCACTATATGACAGCAGTATGTTATCCATTTGCAAGAGCGCTATTTTCTGCTATGTAGTGCTCCAGATGCCTACCTAGGTATCGCTTCAACACAGAATATCATGGAAAGGAAGCAAACTTGATAATAGAAGTACATTGGAAACTTTTTTTAAATGGTATGGTTTGTCTAAATTACAAAATAATTTTTTGGGGTTTCATATCCCTTTATAAACAAAATATATGCTCAGTTTCTCAAATCAGCTAGCTCTGCCTCCAGGCTAAGAACATAAGAGGGACAGTAATCACTTTGAAATTTGAATATAGATGACACAGTAAAACAACTTTTCAATATACTTTATTTTGCCCCATTTGCATGCAATTTAGCTTTTTTTTTACTTCCCAGAACTGAAAAAGCACCATGCAGTCTTCTCAAGGTCAGCTCTGCTACATATATTTCCGTAAGTGGCGTTAAGAGATAAAACTGTAAAGCAATGCACTTTATACTATCATAATGACCGGTGCTAGACTCAGTTAAAAAGAATAGCTCCAGCCTTAGAATTTTAAAAAGGGACCATTATATCTCCTTCATGGTACAAAAAAGAAGCAACAGTTTCCCTTAGTCATGTCTGCATATATACATATAAAGCTATCTTTTATACTTTCACAAAGAAATAAGCATACACCCACATCCTGTTACACAATATCACCACCTTGTGGTCTTTTTCACATTGCGTTTTTTTTTTCCTTAGATGGACATCGCCATCTAGTAGCTATTTTATCCAACATCCCTGAAAAAAAATATTAAACCATAAGTAAATATGCAAAAATTTAAAACAATTAATAAAGGATTAGATAACACAACTCTACCTACATTTAGCATTGTAATGTTAAAACAATCAGTTGCAGATTCCCTCAATGCTCAAAAAAATATATAAATAAAGCGCAATCAAAATCCTTTTTGAGGCCCTTTGAAACCAATGTTTCAATTTGTTAAAACAGTATATTTCCCTAACCTTTTATTTGATGTTCCCTGTCTCCTCCTCCTCCTAGGGCAATCTACCCTTTCAAAAATTTGGAAGCGTAACTGACTGATTTTATATCCATCTTCCAAAAAGTGCGAGGAGACGGGCATCTTATATTAGATTTGTGTTCCGTGATTCGTACTCTTGTTTCCCTGCAGGACTCCCCTACATAATTCAAATCACATTGACATTTTGGGCCAGATTATGAGTTGAGCAATATCGTTTGAACGCAAGCAATATCGGGTTTTCGTGTTCTTTTGGGCACAAGTTAAATTGCGTTGTATTACAAGTTAGAAATTAAATGCGAATGCGTAAGCGTAATCGCGATTTAAGCTAGAATGATTACAGCGTCCTCAGAGCTCTTGCTAACTGTTTTGCAACACTAAAAATTTGCACAAAACACATACAAAATAAATAACAAAGTTCAGTTACACTTATAACACCATCTAATAAAAATTATTCAAAAAAATATTGCCCAGAAAAGTTATAAAGGCTCAAGTATATTAGATCCCAGGTGTTACAGGAAAAAAAAGCTCTCAGAGGGCATTAACATAGAAATACATTCATACATATGTATTATATGTATGTGTGTGTGTATATATATATATATATATATATATGTCTGTGTGTGTGTGGGGGGGGGGGGGACAGTGGGTATCAAAGCTCCTTTAGGCCCCAGACATCATCTCTGCCAAAAGTTAATGTCAAATTCAAAGTTGAATCCTTAAGGTAGCAGGCTATCCAGTTTGTGAATCCAAACGACCACCTGTCTGCTATGAATCTTCAATTTTTTTTATTTTTTTTAAACTTTTATTTATAAATAACCAACAGCGTATGTCAAACAAAAAACAAATCAAATTGCAATTCTTTGCACCACGCAGGGCCAAAATCAACAAAAATAACATAGCGAAGCAGAGCTAAACGATACATAGACACAGAAAGAAATAATTGCATCATTATATAAATTGACCATTATTACATAATGCCCATAGCAAGTTTTGTAGCTAGTAACATACACTGCTGTACTTTTCAAGGAGTTTTTACACAACATTATTTACAGATTCAACAAATAACCAAGTCATATTAATATGCACATATTATGGAAAAAGAAAGGAAAAAAAAAAAAAAGGTGAACCACCAAGCCATAGATGAGAAAAAAAAACAGAACACAACCAACAACAGACAAGTGAACCACTATACCATCAATAAAAAGACTAGACACGACAAACAAAAAAAAAACAAAAAAAACCCAGTCCTCTCCTCCTCTCCAACTATCCCTCCATACCGACTCCTCCAGGCTGCTTGATCCAATTATGTGGAAAGACATTTAATAGAGTCAGTTCTGCAAAACTTACTGATGATAGAAAGGGGGAGAGAATAATTTTTTGGATAACACTTGGATAGGTTAAAATAACCGGTGACCATCTCCATAAGAACTTCTTAATTCTTTTCTCAGAGGCATCATGGAGATGAAAAGATTCAAAGACAATCTGCTCTTGAAATATTTTAAACACCTCAGCTAGTCCTAATAAACGCTTACTTTTCCAATTTTTAAGAATACAATATCTAACTGCTAATATAACTGTATTTAAACTTTCTATGGTGTTCCTATTAATATCATCATTGAAAGGATATAAAAAGAAAATATCCTCTACTGCTAACAATATTGTAACTTTGTATAATTTATTAAACCAGTAAATTATCTTCAACCATAATTGTCTGACCAAAGGGCATGACCAAAACATATGGAGTGTATCTGCCTTATGATATGCACAACGTGGGCAGATATTAACCGATAAAGAATAAAACTTATTTATCTTCCATGGTGAAATATAGAAGTCGTTAATCAACTTCATATGTGATTCGTTCCAGGCCATTGGTACTTTACATTTATGCAGCAATTTAAAGCTTTGGGAGATATTTTCAAAATATATCACAGGAATTCTTGAAGACCAAAATTTACATAAATTATCCCTGATGAGCAGACTCTGCTTATTCAACATAATATCATACATCAGGGAGATCGAGGCATCGCCTGTGGTGAATTTTTGTATACACAGTTTAATATCGGCCCAAGCTATTGTAGATGTGATCCGCCACTTCTGATCTAAAATAAAATGATTGATTTGGAAATACGCAAATAAATTGGATCTAGGTATACCGTACTTACTAAAAATATCTTCTGCCGATACTATTTGATAGTTTTCGTCAAAAAATAGTTTCACGTAAAGTAGCCCTTTTTCTGCCCAATCTTTAAATACTTTTTGATATATCCCTGGAAGTAAACTCGGGTTACTTAAAATAGGTAAGAAATCAGAAAAAGAGTAATCCAAATCTAGAATTGAGCAAGACTTTTGCCATGCATAGACTACATTCTTTATAGAGATAAGACAGCTAACATTCTGCGGCAATTTCTGTACTTTGCAATGCAAAATCGCTTTTAATGAGAACGGTGCAATTACAAATGATTCTATCTCTTCAGAAGAAACAATATTAGAACCGGCAATCCAATCTATTGCTATTTTGGCTAGCGCCGCCAAATTATAAAGTTTAAGATTAGGCAACGCTAAACCGGCTGCTCCTGAGGTTTGCATAAGTCTCCCCAGAGCTATTCGTGATTTTTTATTATTCCAGATAAATTTAGAAAATAAAGAGTTAATTAGCTTTAGATCCTTATTTAATATAAACAGCGGTAGGTTCTGAAGCGGGTATAACAAACGTGGAAAGATGATAGAAAGAATCTTCAATTTATCTCCACCCCTAGGTGGTCTCACTATCTGTTCTATAGCCTGCCACTTAAAGGACCACACATTGCTATGATGTATTTCAATAAAATGTTTGGACAAGGCTAAACATGGTCTTTCACTAGAGATATATGAGAGGTGCTCCTTGATTCTAGTTCCCACCTCCCGGGTCATTCTACCAACATATTGTCTGGAGCAAGAAGTACAGAATATCAAATAGACCACAAACCTGCTAGAACGGTTGATACAACCACTTGTCTTGTACTCCACCGAGTGGAATTTGTTGGTGACTACTACATATTCACAAGAGCTACAAGATCTCTTACCACACCTGAAGGTGCCTTTGTGACGTAGGCATGAACAAGCCAAATTATCCTCTCTCAGGAGACTAGGAGACAAGAGGTTGCCCAATGACTGATTTTTCTTATAGATGAACCTACAAACCTTCTCAAAAAGCGAAAATAAGTCCAGCACACGCTAACCCAATAAGGAAAACAGCCACAAGCAACTGCCAAGCTCGCAAATTACTTATGGATAAAGAAAAACGGAAGTTCTCCTTAATTTAGTACAAACAATCTTCAAAATGTATTCCATGTCTGCTCCTGATATGGAATAAATTTTGAAGATTGTTTGTACTAAATTAAGGAGAATTTCCGTTTTTCTTTATTCCTACAACCCTTCTCCACATATTGCCTCAACTGTGTGTCCCCATCTATATAGGTAGATTTCTATTGATGATGGAACACACTTCTCTATATTGGTTAGAAAAAGCTGTTACAAAAGTGGGACCCTTCTTATCTCTCTGTTGTTGTTCTCAGTGTGTCAAGCAGTCCAATTTTCTACACTTAACCAGACTACCTCTGTCTATTTTCTGTACTTGTGTGAAAGCACCCCTCAATTGTCACCTAGGATATCCCTTCTAGACTCCTGTGGACCTTCCAAAGGTGGTGAAAGATGGGCATCATTGGATGGTCAACAATCAGCTGACTAACAATTGATTTATCTATATATCCCATCTCCACCCCATCATCCAAACGGCCCACAAGTAATGTCTTAAATCACACAGTGGGATCCCCTCCTAAACAAGTATATGTTTCTGGGTCGCACAGTTGTCTCAGGGCCCCTCCACATAGGTGCACTTATCCATTACAACTACACTGCCCCTTTGTCAGAGTTTTTGATGACAAAATCTTTATTATTTTGTAGGGTTCCAACTGCTTCTCTCTCTGTCCTAGACAAGTTTAGCCTCTGTCTGCATTCAGATTAATTTGGTGAGGTCCTCAACTGTTCTTTTATGAAAAACCTCAAGTGATTTTCCTCTTGCTTGGAGGGGATAAAAGTTAGATTTAGGTATAGGTCTATTCTTTGGTCTACCCCTACGGTCTTCTAATTGGTCTGAGGTAGATAAATCTTCCAAAGAGGTGAGAGTGCAAATGTCCTTAAATGTCCACTGCATGTCTAGTGTACTTTGTTCAATCAGCAAGGTCAACTCATGTTCTGATTAAAAATGGTCACAATTCATAATTTAAAATGTTTGATTTAAAATACAGATACAAATAGACTGATGACAATTTGAGAATGTGACTATCTTACAAAGTTGATTTAAATTGTACGCTCTATCTGAAGCGTGAACAATAAAATTGATATTCATTTTAACTTTAATCCTCAGATAACCTTTTCTAATTGAAATAGCAATGCACATGTGAAAGCCAATCATATAATGAGTCAGATTTAACAAATATCTGCCGGACCTGATCCGACAGTGCGGATCAGGTCCGCCAGACCTTGCTGAATGCGGAGAGCAATATGCTCTTGGTATTCAGCATTGCACCAGCAGCTCTTGTGAGCTGCTGGTGCAATGCCGCCCCCTGCAGACTTGACGACAATTGGCCACAAGCAAGGGGTGTCAATCAACCCGATCGTACTCGATTGTTTTGAATTGTTGAGGTTCCTGTCCGCCTCATCAGAGCATGCGGACAAGGTTATTGAGCAGCAGTCTTTAGACCGCTGCTCCCTAACTTGTGTTTCTGTTGATTCCTAATACTCGCCAGAAACACGGTCCCTCAATAAATGTGCCTCAATGTATCTATGTGCATTCATCAATCAGCAGCTATATAGTTTATCGGCATATTATCGTCTTGAAATTGTATTTAAATGAATTTTAGAAACCAAATGTATAACAAATATAGAAATTTTCAACATTTTTGGCTATTTATACATATTTCTCTATTTTTTATTTTTTTCATGTCACTTGAAATTAATATTTAAATGAATACAGCGACACAATAATTAAGATTAAAGATATTTTTATTAAATATAAAATTTTAAACTTTTTTTTTTTTTTCTTAAATATTTTTTTTTAGAAAAATATAATTGAAATTTTAAATTAAATAAGGTTTATGGCCTCTCTGAAGCATCCCCCGGTACTGGGTCGTCTGTCATAGATGAAGCACAATAATGAACAAATGTTAGTATGATCAATGACAACTCCTATATTTTACACCAAATAGTTCATTTTAAAATAATCCAAAAATTCCTCTCTAAATTATATTTGAAACTAAATAAATAAAATGGACACGCAAACCACATATTTTCTTTCCGCTTTTCTAATGAGCCTATCATTTTTTCAATCAATATTTTTTTTTATAGATGTTACAATTGGCTTCATTCTTCTATAATACTTTGATGAAAAGCATATCTAGATATTCTCTTTAGTTGCAGAATGTAAAATGATCATTGATGCCTTCTATAATTTTCTCACCCATATACATTGTTATATCTTCAACAAAGGATAGATATAGAAATATGTAAATAGAATATTCAAACTAAATTGTAATCTTTTGTAATATTATAATCTGTATCTGAATCATGAAAGAAACAAATTGGTTTTAATGTCCCTTTAAATAATGCAAAAATAGTATGAGAATTGTAAATTACCTTGGATATCAGGGACTTCCTCCTCCTGTCCCTGAATCCTCCTGACAACCCTCAAGGAGGGTCAATGGCAACGGTGGCGAGGAGCGATTGCTCCTCGGAGTTACATTCGACACCGGCCTTACATACCGGGGGATCTTATCTCTTGGACACCTGAGATCTGTGAAAATATAAATATATATTATTGATGAGTAATGTATCTGCAGCAGCAATGCATGTAATGTTTATTGTTTCTGTTGAAAAACAAATATATACATACATTTTTATCTCTAGAGAGATATATCAATATCAAGATATCTCTGTAAATCTAGATATGCGTTATATATATATATATATATATATATATATATATATGTACATGCATAATAGCTATGTAAATATTTATCTCTATGAGTAAACTTTCATGCAGCATGATTAATAATTATGATGTTGCATGCGGCTAGATTTATAGTTTTGCGGCCAAAGGGGTGCGTTAGCTACGCGTGTTTTTCCCCCCCCGCACCTTTTAAACAACGCTGGTATTTAGAGTTCTCTGAAGGGCTGCGTTAGGCTCCAAAAAGGGAGCTTAGAGCATAATTTACCACCAATTCATCTCTCAATACCAGCTTTGCTTACGGACGCGGCCAGCTTCAAAAACGTGCTCGTGCACGATTCCCCCATAGGAAACAATGGGGCAGTTTTAGCTGGAAAAAAACCTAACACCTGCAAAAAAGCCGCGTTCAGCTCCTAACGCAGCCCCATTGTTGTCTATGGGGAAACACTTCCTAAGTCTGCACCTAACACCCTAACATGTACCCCGAGTCTAAACACCCCTAACCTTACACTTATTAACCCCTAATCTGCCGCCCCCGCTATCGCTGACACCTGCATTTTATTATTAACCCCTTATCTGCCGACCGGACCTCACCGCCACTATAATAAATGTATTAACCCCTAAACCGCCTCACTCCCGCATCAAAAACCCTATAATAAATAATATTAACCCCTAATCTGTATGTTTTTTTTAAAAATGCAAAAGAGCTGTTTAATTTGGGGCATGCCCCGCAAAAGGCCCTTTTAAGGGATGGTAAGGTAAAAGAGCTGTTAACTTTTTATTTTAGAATAGGGTAGGGCATTTTTTTATTTTGGGGGGCTTTGTTATTTTTTTAGGGGGCTTAGAGTAGGTGTAATTAGTTTAAAATTCTTGTAATCTTTTTTTATTTTTTGTAATTTAGTGTTTTTTTTTTTTGTAATTTAGTTTAGTTGATTTAATTGTAGATAATTGTAGGTAGTTTATTTAATTAATTTATTGATAGTGTAGTGTTAGGTTTAATTGTAACTTAGGTTAGGATTTATTTTACAGGTAATTTTGTAATTATTTTAACTAGGTAGCTATTAAATAGTAAATAACTATTTAATAGCTATTGTACCTGGTTAAAATAAATACAAAGTTGCCTGTAAAATAAATATAAATCCTAAAATAGCTACAATATAATTATTCGTTATATTGTAGCTATATTAGGGTTTATTTTACAGGTAAGTATTTAGCTTTAAATAGGATTAATTTATTTAATAAGAAATAATTTATTTCGTTAGATTTAAATTATATTTAACTTAGGGGGGTATTAGGGTTAGACTTAGCTTTAGGGGTTAATACATTTATTAGAGTAGCGGCGAGGTCCGGTTGGCAGATTAGGGGTTAATACTTGAAGTTAGGTGTCAGCGATGTTAGGGAGGGCAGATTAGGGGTTACTATTTATTATAGGGTTTGCAAGGCGGGAGTGCAGCGGTTTACGGGTTAATACATTTATTAGAGTAGCGGCGAGGTCCAGTCGGCAGATTAGGGGTTAATAAGTGTAGGTAGGTAGCGGTGATGTTGGGGGGGGCAGATTAGGGGTTAATAAATATTATGTAGGTGTCGGCGATGTTAGGGGCAGCAGATTAGGGGTACATAGGGATAATGTAGGTTGCGGCGGTGTGCGGTCGGCAGATTAGGGGTTAAAAAATTTAATTATAGTGGCGGCGATGTGGGGGGACCTCGGTTTAGGGGTGCATAGGTAGTTTATTGGTGTTAGTGTACTTTAGAGCACAGTAGTTAAGAGCTTTATGAACCGGCGTTAGCCCATAAAGCTCTTAACTCCTGACTTTTTTCTGCGGCTGGAGTCTTGTCATTAGAATTCTAACGCTCACTTCAGCCAAGACTCTTAATACCAGCGTTAGGAAGATCCCATTGAAAAGATAGGATACGCAATTGGCGTAAGGGGATCTGCGGTATGGAAAAGTCTAGGCTGGAAAGTGAGCGTTAGACCCTTTCCTGACTGACTCTAAATACCAGCGGGCGGCCAAAACCAGCGTTAGGACCCCTTAACGCTGGTTTGGACGGCTAACGCAAAACTTTAAATCTAGGCGTTAGTTTCTAGATATATGTCTCCATGAAATAAATGATGATAATTTACAGAAGAATAACATATTTGATTGACCCTCTTGAAAAATTATGGGGTTTTGAATGACATCAAATGTTTGTATGCAACTGAGTCAAAAACATTGAAAAACAACCAATAAAAAATAAGATGGGCCTGTTTTAAGAAAACTGTAAATATCATCAAATAAATATATAAAATAAATGTAATATATTTACTGAATAGAATAAAATACATATAATTAGCTCATAAAAATATTTCGAAACAACTTTTCTTCGACATGCGTCATTTAAGTATACATTTTTTTAAGTACAATACACAATACTTACATGCTCGAATGAGCGCACGGAAATCATGGTATCTGTCTGGCTCGCGTCTACGGAGGTCTGAGAACCTCCGTGGACAACTGCGCCTGGAATGGCGGACCCCCAAAACCCTTGTCATCCTCCGCATCATCTCGTAGATGATACGATCACGGTCCTCATGTACAATTCCTCTTACACCTCCTATTCTCCTCGGAAAGTACTTATCCATTCCGTACACTAATATGAGTAACTGTCCCTAGCTAAAAACTGGTGGACGTTGCGTCATTTTAGTCTCATAATTTTTTTTATCTAAAATTATTTTTTTAGTGTGACACAAATATACCCAAAATATACAAATTTGATTGGTTCTTGCAAGTGTAAATACAAATATTAATATTTGGTTGGCTGATTAGATGTTTCACATGTTCATGACGATTACTGGTTCTTGCAAGTGTAACTAAAAATATTAATATTTGGTTGGCTGATGACATATTTCACATGTTCATAACGATTACTGTGTAATTCCAAAAAAATAAATAAAAAACATGCGCCATTAATGACTCAACTTAAACCAAATTAAATTTACTGTTTATTCAAATATAAAAATTTATTTGATCATAGTATTGCCTGGATTCATGCGGCTTCAGAGTATCATCGAATATTTAAAGAAGTGATCCCTCTCCTGTCGTACAATAGCCCTCTCAAACAATACGTGTGGAATGGTACACACTATAGACAAATCTGAGGCCATGTAAACAAGGATGAACCCTTGTAGACAAGTATGACACACTGTAGACAAGTATGACGCCCCGTAGAAATGGATGACACCTTGTAGACAAGTATGACACACTGTAGACAAGGATGACGGATTCACCGTCAAAAAATATTATTATTATTATCGGTTATTTGTAGAGTGCCAACAGATTCCGCAGCGCTATAAACAAAGGGGGAGTACAACAAAACAATTATATTGCGCCATAGCTATATTTTAAAACATTCAATAATATTGTTTAACTGAGACATCAAGACAACAAATATAGATCGTTATTATTCTATTATTATATTAAACAGGCGTCATAAATGACGACATTATGTGAAAAATTTCTTAATTTAGATGATTTTATAATTGTTAACTGCTGATTGTCTACATATTACCTATCTATAAAAGGGAATTTAAAATGGAGTATATTGACCTATGCTTTACAAGAGCTATAGGTACAGGAGCTCTCATTTGAAATATTCTATTTATTGATATTCATATTTATTTACTTGCTGCAGCACCTTTGTCTTTTTATCTTGTTATGTCTGCGCCTGGGAAGACAAAGTCAGGGCGCAGCATACAATTTAATTTTGAGCAGAATAAAGTTTTAGTGACCCTAGTTTTAGAGCACTATGATTTTATTTATGGTTCTAAAGCCCAAAAGACCTCGCTCTCCAGAAAAGAAGAGATCTGGAGAGCAATAGCTGGCAGTGTCTCTGCTGAAGGGACACATCCCAAAACGGTGGGGCACTGTAAGAAAAGATCCTCGGACACCAAGCTGGCCAGGGAGAAACAGTCTGCACGTATGACCGGTGGTGGCGCGCCATATGTGGCTGAACTATCCGAATATGAGGTTCAGCTGCGGGAGAAGCTGGGAGTAAACATGACGCTCGGTCTGGATTTAGTGGGGCATGATACTGATGAGTTGGCAGGTAAGATGATGTTACTTGCGTTATTGATGTCGCACATGTTTTTATTTTTTAAATTTTTTATCTTTTTTTATTTTTTAAATGTTTACTAAGATTAGGATGTGCAATAATATTGATAATATTTTATTTCATGTATTTTGTTTAAGAATCTACTAGTGCTGCAGCTGCTGCTGCTTCTGCTGCAGTTCCAGATAGGGTGATGCTGCCACGGCTGGAGATGACACCCTCCTATTGCCCATCAGTATCCACACTGAATCCAGCCACAGCTTCTCCTCGGTCACCACACACCCGGACATTATGTGCAGCAACCCTGATGGAGCAAGCATTGGCCGATCTACAGGTATGTAGTGATGTCACGAACAGTTCGCCGGAGAACAGTTCCCGGCGAACATAGCTTGTTCACGTTCGCTGCGGCGGGCGAACATATGCAATGTTCGATCCGCCCCTTATTCATCATCATTGAGTAAACTTTGACCCTGTATCTCACAGTCTGCAGACACATTTCAGCCAATCAGCAGCAGACACTCCCTCCCAGACCCTCCCAGCTCCTGGGCAGCAGCCATTTTAGATTCATTCTGATCCTGCATTCTTAGTGAGAGGAGGGATAGTGCTGCTGCTGCTGATTTTATAGGGAAATTGATAGCTAGGCTAGTGTATTCAGTGTCCACTTCAGTCCTGAAGGACTCATCTGATCTCTACTGTAAGGACAGCACCCCAAAAAGCCCTTTTTAGGGCTAGAACATCAGTCATTTTTTTTCTTTTCTTTGTAATCTAATTGCATTTGCCTGCCTGTCAGCGGGTGTCAGGCTCACAGCATATACTGTGCCTAATTGCTCAGTGCCACCACTCATATCTGGTGTAACATTAGTGTAAATTTAAAAAAAAACTTTTACATCAGTCTGCTAGTGTAATCTAATTTCAGTTGCCAGCAGGCCAGCCTGCCACTGCCAGTCTGTGTGTCAGGCTCACAGCATATACTGTGCCAACTTGCTCAGTGCCACCACCAGTCATATCTGGTGTAACATTAGTGTAAATTAAAAAAAAAAAAACTTTTACATCAGTCTGCTAGTGTAATCTAATTTCAGTTGCCAGGCCAGCCTGCCATTGCCAGTCTGTGTGTCAGGCTCACAGCATATACTGTGCCAACTTGCTCAGTGCCACCACCAGTCATATCTGGTGTAACATTAGTGTAAATTAAAAAAAAAAAAACTTTTACATCAGTCTGCTAGTGTAATCTAATTTCAGTTGCCAGGCCAGCCTGCCATTGCCAGCCTGTGTGAAAAGTAAAGTTAAGCGCTCAAAGCACGGGTATATCTAAGTGATGTGTAGTTAAACAAAAGAAACAGTGTCCAGTTCGTAATCAACAAAATGATAATATATTTGGTAGTGTATAGAAGGAATATATATATATATCAGAACAGAGACAGAGGCATAAATATGGTTCAAAATGGAGATTCCAAATAGCAATTTATTATACTAGTAAAAACAGAGGTGTCTAGATTTCTAAAACAATACAATGTAAAACAAAGGGATGTCTCCCTTAATTAATGTATAGATACATATAAAATAAACATAAAAGAACGGTAAGAAAAGTACTTGCGTTTTAGCGAAAAATAAATGATGTCCCAAGATAAGTGGCAAGAAAGTAACTGTTCGGTTGCAGGCCTTAATTGCCTGGTTTGTGTAGTTGGCGTTACTGGTTGAAAGAAAAGAGCGCCTTTTTATGTAAAGGTGACGTGGCGTCACGTTTTAAGATGATAGGTGATGTTACCGTGGCAACCCCTATTCCTAAATCTGTAAGGAAGTCCTGGGCGATTTGAAGATAATCTTTGCGCTCACGAAAGATGATAGCTTCGTTATCATTAGGAACGATTAGCAGGATCTTGAAATGTAGAAGTTGGTCTTTGCGGTCGCTAGTAGCGACTGGGTTATCCTTTGTTGAAGGACTTGGCGGTCGCAAATAGCGACTAGAAAAAACATATGGATCCTTCCAGTAGAAGATTAGGTGGTCTTTAGTAACGACTAGAGGATCTTTAAGAAGTGTAAGATGGTCTTTGCGGTCGCTGGTAGTGACTGGGTTATCCTTTGTTGAAGAACTTGGCAGTCGCAAGTAGCGACTAAGGAATTCTTTGGTTGAGGATTAGGTGGTCGTTAGTAACGACTAGCGGATCTTAGGATGTGTAAGATGGTCTTTGCGGTCGCTGGTAGTGTCTGGGTTATCCTTTGTTGAAGAACTTGGCGGTCGCAAGGAGCGACTAAGAGATTATTTGGAAAGGGTCAGTTTTGTGGTCGCTAGTAGCGACTAGGATTTTCTTTGTAGAAAGATAGGTGCCAAACGGCACAGCAGTTGGTAGAGTTAGTTGTCAGTTGGTGCCAGCATGCACATAGAAATTCAAATAGAAAGTCCTTGGAAGCATAAAATTGTTAACAAATAACAACAATGACGGATTAAAATCAATAGCAGAAAGCACAGTGTCAGGTCAACGCGTTTCGCCCTTAGGCTTTATCAAGACATGTTAGTCTGTGCTGCTATGGGAATATTAAAATGCCTTTAGTTAATCTGATTGGCTGTCTCAAACAATTAATTAAAGTTGGAATGTGTGAACAGAGTGTTCGGATATTTAAGGTGGAATTCTTTGTTCAGTCAATGATAAACTACTTCTTATTCATGGTGGTGTTATAATATAACCAGAATTATCCTAAAGCGGAGATAAAGGGAATGTATTCGAAATTATTGTATGATGCTAAGGTGTTATATACAGGCATGTATCATAGATATTATATAACAAATCAATATATGTGGATAGGGATGGATAAAGTAATTCAAACAGATTATACATTATACTGAATCGATGCAGGAAAAAGAAGAAGTGATAGACTATAGGAAAGGGGAGATATCTAACTCTGAGTTAAGTCCTCTTGGATGTAGGGTGTCCATATCATAGATCAATTTTGCTTCTAGTTTTAGGAGTTGTTTTTCCAGATTATCCCCCCTCCAATTAAGTTTAACTTTGGCTAGGCCCCAGAATCTGAAATGCTTCAGATTATTCTGATGGCTTTCTCTAAAGTGTGAGTATAGATGTGTGTCGAGATTCCCTCTGTCTATGCATGAAATTTGTTCTCTGATCCTTTCACGGAGGCTCCTAGTAGTTTCTCCTATGTAATATTCTTTACAAGAACACTCAATGATGTAAATAACCCCTTTGTCTTGGCATCTTATTGTTTCTCCAATTTTAAACTTAAAATTGTTCACTTCTATTTATTTTAATTTAGAGCTATATTTACAAGAGCGACATCCAAAGCATGGAAATAAACCAGAGAGTTTAGTTCCTTCTAAGCTTACCTCATAGCTGTTTCTTTTTATGGATTTTAGTTCGCTCTGTGCTAGGGTACTTCTGAGATTTTTAGCTCTTCTGTAGATTATTTTAGGGTATACAGATACTTTGTCTCCGATTATTGGGTCCGACTGCACTAAGTGCCAATGTTTTGTTAGAATTTTTTTGATTAGACTATTATTACAATTATAGTCTGTAATAAATGATACTTCAATGGTATCTTTTTTATCATCAAAATTTGTTACATGTTTGTCAGTCTTATACTTTAGGAGGTTTTTTCGATCTATTTTATCTACATCTTCCTTAGCTGAATTGATAATTCTTTCATCGTAACCTCTTTCCCTGAATTTATTCTCTAGAATTAATATTTGTCTTTCATAATCTGTGTGTCTGGAGCAGTTTCTTTTGATTCTTAGATATTGCCCTTTAGGTATATTATTTTTCCACCTTTCCAAGTGGCAGCTTTTATAATGTACGAAATTATTGGCGTCTACCTTCTTAAAGTGTGTCAACGTAATAATTTGATTGTTTATTACTTCAATTTCTAAATCAAGGAAGATTGCTTTGTTTTTACTGTATGTGTAAGTGAAATTGATGTTCCTGTCATTCTTATTCATGTCATCACACATTTCTTTTAACTCGGATTCTTCACCCTTCCATACAAATATAATATCGTCTATGTATCTTTTATATAGTACAAGATTTGCACCCAGCTTATGCTGAGGGAAGAAAGTTTCCTCCCAATATCCCATAAAGAGATTTGCATAGCTGGGTGCAAATCTTGTACCCATAGCCATCCCAGTCTTTTGTAGAAAAACCTTTCTATTAAATGAAAAATAATTTTGATTTAGGATAAACTCAATACCTTCCAACAGAAAGTCTTTTTGTTCTTTCAGCAAAGTAGTATCCTTTTCTAAATAACTACTGACTAATTGGATGCCAAGTTCGTGGTTTATGATGGTGTATAATTAAGTGACGTCACAAGTTACTAAAGTGTAGTTCTCTTCCCATTTCATGTCATTGAGGATTTGTAAAATCTCTGTTGTGTCTCTTAGGTAGGAGGGTAATTTCTTCACATAAACTTGAAGGAATTCATCAAGATACTGGGATAGATTCGAAGTTAATGAATCTATCCCCGAAATAATAGGTCTTCCGGGGGGGTTTGTTAAACTATTGTGTACCTTCGGTAGGTAATAAAATATGGGTATTTTAACTTGCTTAGGGGTTAAAACTTTGTATTCTTTGTTATTCAGAATACCTTTAGTTTTTGCCATATCGAGTATTTTAGTTAGTTTAGAGGAAATTTTTTTTGTTGGATCTAAACTGAGTGTTTCATAGGTATTCGTGTCTCCCAGTAATCTCTGCGCTTCCCCAATGTATTGTACCCTGTTCATAACCACCCCTTTGTCGGCGGGTTTGATGACTATGTTCTCGTCAGATTGAAGGTTTTTTAGAACTCTTTTTTTCTTTTATTGTTAAATTATTATTATATTTTATTTTGGTATTAGCCTTTTTGATATCTCTTTGAACCAATTTTTCAAACATTTCAAGATTTTTTCCCTTTTCAGTTGTTGGGTAGAAGGTTGATTTTGGTTTAAGTTTAGAATGTTTAAAAGAAGTGTTATCATTAGGGGTGGGATCAGTATGTGTGGGTCCTTGCCAGTTCCTCTCGATAGGGTTTTTAAAAAAATACCTTTTAAGAGTAAGCTTTCGAACATATTGGCTTATATTAATATATTATATGTGTATTGAATTTATTGAGTGTTGTAGTTGGTGCAAAGTTTAAACCAAGATTGAGTACTTTCTTTTCTTCTTCATTAAGTATTTTGTCACTAATGTTAAAAATCCCAGATTCTGATGTTACTTCAATCTTTTTGTGTCCCTTTCCCTTTCTACCTCCTCTGGTGCCTCTCTTGTTCTTTTTCTTAGGGGTGGGTCTGTGTTGTGTTCTGTGTTTTTGGAGGTTCCTGGTGTTGGATGGGGAATCTCTAAAAAATGTTTCTCATTGTTTTCTTGGTTGTCATCATTTAATGGTTCATAGCGATTAAATGTTTTTACCCTCCAATCATTGTTATATCTATCTTTATCTTAATTATGATGTATATATGGTTGCCTATGGTATTTGGGTCTCTCCCAATAATCATTTGTGTGTTCATAGTATGACCTTTGATTGTCATGGTAGTTTGTGTCCCTATAGTTTCTATTAGATTGTATATGGTTTCTTTGCCCATTATGTCTTCTTTGTTCGTAGTCTTCTCTGTTATAATGATAATGGTCATTGAATGGTATAGGTCTATTGAATTCCCTCCATCTCTCTCTATTGTAGTTATGTGGTGTTCTGTTATAATTGGGTCTGTTGTGTGTGCCATAATCAGAATTGTTATATGATAATGGTCTAGTGTAATTTCCATTGTTTGATCTAGGTTTATACTTAGATTTTGTTGTGGAGTTTGTGGTTTATTTGTGTCGAACCTTATGTGATGTTTTTCTTTATTTGTAGTGTCATTATCTTTGGTAGTTTCTAGGTTTTGATAATCATCTTTATCTCTATTCAGTTTTCTCCATTTTACCTCTTGGAGATCTTTATTAAGTGTGTTCAAATTTGACATGATTTCTCTTTGTTTACTTTTATATTCTTGGTGCTCTTTTTTGTCTGATAATTTTGTTCTGAGTGTTGTGATATTTTTCTCAATAGTGTCAAGTGATATTTCTCTTGATTTTTTTAAAATGTTTAAAAGTGTTAGTGATGCGTTTTCTAGCGCTTCGTCCCATTCGTTCTGTAGTGTTTCTATCAAATCAAAAGTGCAATTCTTTTTCAACCTTAGACCTCTAGGAATGATTTTCATAGTGATATATTTATCTAGGAAATTTAATTCTGTTTTTTGCTTTAATTCACTTGTCAAATTTCTTTCTAGTTCTCCCATGACTGTATGTAGATCACAGGGTTCATAATGTGTATCAGAATTCTCTTTTTCAGATATTTCTTTAAGGGTTTTTTCCCTCCACATAAATATGTCATCCTCCATCCTAAAGCTGCCTAGAATTTGGTGAAGAGTCACCCCAGAGGAAAGCAATACGTAGAAAAAAGGAAATTATAGGCGCTAAAGGACTGTACCCAGCTTAACTAGTGAATTCCCCTCCAAGAATACAATGTGGCAAAAGCAATGTGAAAAGTAAAGTTAAGCGCTCAAAGCACGGGTATATCTAAGTGATGTGTAGTTAAACAAAAGAAACAGTGTCCAGTTCGTAATCAACAAAATGATAATATATTTGGTAGTGTATAGAAGGAATATATATATATCAGAACAGAGACAGAGGCATAAATATGGTTCAAAATGGAGATTCCAAATAGCAATTTATTATACTAGTAAAAACAGAGGTGTCTAGATTTCTAAAACGATACAATGTAAAACAAAGGGACGTCTCCCTTAATTAATGTATAGATACATATAAAATAAACATAAAAGAACGGTAAGAAAAGTACTTGCGCTTTAGCGAAAAATAACTGATGTCCCAAGATAAGTGGCAAGAAAGTAACTGTTCGGTTGCAGGCCTTAATTGCCTGGTTTGTGTAGTTGGCGTTACTGGTTGAAAGAAAAGAGCGCCTTTTTATGTAAAGGTGACGTGGCGTCACGTTTTAAGATAGTAGGTGATGTTACCGTGGCAACCCCTATTCCTAAATCTGTAAGGAAGTCCTGGGGGATTTGAAGATAATCTTTGCGCTCACGAAAGATGATAGCTTCGTTATCGTTAGGAACGAGTAGCAGGATCTTGAAATGTAGAAGTTGGTCTTTGCGGTCGCTAGTGTTCTTGTAAAAAATATTACATAGGAGAAACTACTAGGACCCTCCGTGAAAGGATCAGAGAACACCTTTCATGCATAGACAGAGGGAATCTCGACACACATTTATACTCACACTTTAGAGAAAGCAATCAGAATAATCTGAAGCATTTCAGATTCTGGGGCCTAGCCAAAGTTAAACTTAATTGGAGGGGGGGTAATCTGGAAAAACAACTCCTAAAACTAGAAGCAAAATTGATCTATGATATGGACACCCTACATCCAAGAGGACTTAACTCAGAGTTAGATATCTCCCCTTTCCTATAGTCTATCACTTCTTCTTTTTCCTGCATCGTGGTGCTGTGATTCCCTTTGGCCATAGAATAATGCCCAGTGTTAGGCCACGTACCATGAACACGAAAAGTTCTGATGAAATAGTTGACTTTATAACACAGGACACCCAATCTTCTACAGCTTCCGCTCATAACCTTGATGCACCATCCTCCTCCTCTAGCTTAGCTTCGGGCACCTCTCAACTTACCACTCGCCTGCCTGCCGCCACCACCGACACTAGCACCACAGCCGCCTCACTTGATCTGTCAGAGGAGTTATGTACACCTCAGTGTGAAGAAATGAGTGATGCGCAACCATCATTGACAGAGGATGTAGATAACTGTGATATGTCTCAGTCAGGCAGCATTACAGACATGGACGACGCACGGTGTGATGATGATGATGTTGTAACCGCCGTTGCTTCTGTTGTTGAGTTGTCAGATACAAGTAAACTGGTTGATGATGACGATGCGTCCGTGGATGTCACGTGGGTGCCCGGTAGAAGAGAAGAAGAACAGGGGGAAAGTTCAGATATGGAGACAGAGAGGAGCAGGAGGAGGAGACAAGTTGGAAGCAGGGGGAGGTTGTCACAAGGAGCTAGTGGCACAGTCAGACAGCATGCATCGGCACCCGGGGTAAGCCAGACAGCACGCCAATCAATGCATGCTGTTGTCACCACCACTGCTGTGCTCTTTGCCCCCTCTCAACCATCCGCCAATCCGTCTCTCTTCCGGAGCAGTTCCTGCTCATCTGCCCACAGTCAGGTGTCTGTCAAGGACATGTTTGAGCGTAAGAAGCCAATGTAACCAAGTCACCCCCTTGCCCGGCGTCTGACAGCTGGCTTGTCTGAACTCTTAGCCCGCCAGCTTTTACCATACGAGCTGGTGGAGTCTGAGGCGTTCAAAAAATTTGTAGCTATTGGGACACCTCAGTGGAAGGTACCCGGCCGAAATTTCTTTTCACAAAAGGCAATCCCCAACCTGTACTCGATTGTGCGAAAGGAAGTAATGGCATGTCTGGCACACAGTGTTGGGGCAAGGGTCCATCTGACCACTGATAGCTGGTCTGCAAAGCATGGTCAGGGCAGGTATATCACCTACACTGTGCATTGGGTAACCCTGCTGATGGCTGCCAAGCATGGAATGCCTGGCTCTGCAGAGGATGAGTTGGTGACACCACCATGACTTGCAGGCAGGCCTGCTGCCACCTCCTCTACTCCTCCTACTCCATCCTCTTCCATAACCTCCTCGGCTGAGTCCTCTTCTGCTGCTGTGTCTTGCTCCACATCAACGGCAGCTCCCCAGGTACTATTCCACATCCCGGATACGGCAGTGTCACGCCGTCTTGGGGTTGACTTGCCTGAAAGCAGAGAGTCACACCGCAGCAGCACTCCTGTCCGCCCTGAACGCACAGGTGGATCAGTGGCTGTCTCCGCACCAACTGGAGATCGGCAAAGTGGTTTCTGACAACGGAAGTAATTTGATGGCGGCATTGAAATTGGGCAAATTGACACATGTGCCGTGCATGGCACATGTGTGTAATCTGATTGTACAACACTTTGTGCATAAGTACCCAGGCTTACAGGACGTTCTGAAGCAGGCCAGGAAGGTGTGTGGCCATTTCAGGCGTTCCTACACTGCCATGGCACACTTGTCAGATATCCAGCGGCGAAACAACCTGCCAGTGAGGCGCTTGATGTACGACAGCCCGACATGTTGGAATTCAACACTCCTAATGTTCGACCACCTGCTCCAACAAGAAAAAGCCATTAACGAGTATTTGTATGACCGGGGTGCTAGGACAGCCTCTGGGGAGCTGGGAATTTTTTTGCCATGTTACTGGACGCCCATGCGCAATGCATGTAGGCTCATGCGTCCTTTTGAGGAGATGACAAACCTAGTCAGTCGCACCGAAGGCACCATCAGTGACATCATACCATTTGTTTTCTTCCTGGAGCGTGCCCTGCGAAGAGTGCTGGATCAGGCCGTAGATGAGCGTGAAGAGGAAGAGGAAGAGTTGTGGTCACCATCACCACCAGAAACAGCCTTATCAGCATCGCTTGCTGGACCAGCAGCAACGCAGGAAGAGGATTGTGAGGAAGAGGAGTCAGAGGAGGAATGTGGTTTTGAGGAGGAGGAGGAAGACCAAGCACAACAGGCATCCCAGGGTGCTCGTTGTCACCTATCTGGTACCCGTGGTGTTGTACGTGGCTGGGAAGATACCTTCAGTGAGATCAGTGAGGACGAGGAACGGGACATGAGTAGCTCGGCATCCAACCTTGTGCAAATTGGGTCTTTCATGCTGTCGTGCCTGTTGAGGGACACTCGTATAAAAAAGCTGAAGGAGAACGAACTGTACTGGGTGTCCACGATACTAGACCCCTGGTATAAGCATAAAGTGACTGAAATGTTACTGAATTCCCGCAAGTCGGAAAGGATAGAGCAGTTCAAAAATAAATTAAAAAGTATGCTTTACACAGCGTATAATGGTGATGTCACAGCACAAAGGGAATCTAACAGGGTAAGAGGTGAAAGTAATACTCCTCCTCCCATGACCACGCCGGCAAGGACAGGACGCTTTCCAGACAAGTTGTTGATGGAGGACATGCGGACCTTTTTAACTCCTATGCATCGCCACAGCCCTTCGGGATCCAGCCTCAGAGAACGACTCAACCGACAGGTAGCAGACTACCTCGCCTTAACTGCAGATCTCGACACTCTGAGGAGCGATGAACCCCTTGACTACTGGGTGTGCAGGCTTGACCTGTGGCCTGAGCTATCCCAATTTGCAATCGAACTTCTGGCCTGCCCCGCTTCAAGTGTCCTGTCAGAAAGGACCTTCAGTGCAGCAGGAGGTATTGTCACTGAGAAGAGAAGTCGCCTAGGTCAAAAAAGTCTTGATTACCTCACCTTTATTAAAATGAATGAGGGATGGATCCCGAAGGGACTGACATTGGGCGATACATTCGAGTAAAAAAGGCCTGATGAGATGAGCTGCCTTGGGCTAAAAATGGTCCACACGCTGCTGTATTTTATCTTCGAATGCCGGATGACTTGCGTGACTTATCCGCCAACAACTAGGGTTCAAGCCGCAATGTTTTAGGGCACTTTCTAACTGTCAAACAAACAACAATTTTTGTGGCCACTGCTATAGCAGCGGCTGCAACAATACCTAATTTTTCTGGCCTCTGGTGTTGCACTGTGGCTTCAAAAACCAAACCAAAAAAAAAAGGCACATACAGGGATTAAACTGCTAAGAATAGTACTACTTAACACACCACTCATATCTGGTGGCACAGTAGATTGCACGCGCAGTGCCCCAAATTTGAAGTAGGAGGACCGACCAAGCATCTTTTTCCATCTCCCGGTTCCAAAAATTATCTCCGGGTTCCTAAAATCGATGCCATACCTGTACTCGATTGTGCAAAAGGAAGTCATGGCATATGGGGTCTTTCATGCTGTCGTGCCTGTTGAGGGTCGGGGACCCTCCTATAAAAAGGCTGAAGGAGAACGACCTGTGCTGGGTGTCCAAGCATCTTTTTCCATCTCCCGGTTCCTACAAATTATCTCCGGGTTCCTAAAATCGATGCCATACCTGTACTCAATTGTGCAAAAGGAAGTCATGGCATATGGGGTCTTTCATGCTGTCATGCCTGTTGAGGGTCGGGGACCCTCGTATAAAAAGGCTGAAGTAGAACGACCTGTACTGGGTGTCCAAGCATCTTTTTCCATCTCCAGGTTCCTAAAAATTATCTCCGGGTTCCTAAAATCGATGCCATACCTGTACTCGATTGTGCAAAAGAAAGTCATGGCATTATGGGGTCTTTCATGCTGTCGTGCCTGTTGAGGGTCGGGGACCCTCGTATAAAAAGGCTGAAGGAGAACGACCTGTACTGGGTGTCCAAGCATCTTTTGCCATCTCCCTGTTCCTAAAAATTATCTCCGGGTTCCTAAAATCGATGCCATACCTGTACTCGATTGTGCAAAAGGAAGTCATGGCATATGGGGTCTTTCATGCTGTCATGCCTGTTGAGGGTCGGGGACCCTTGTATAAAAAGGCTGAAGGAGAACGACCTGTACTGGGTGTCCAAGCATCTTTTTCCATCTCCCGGTTCCTAAAAAATGATCTCCGGGTTCCTAAAATCGATGCCATACCTGTACTCGATTGTGCAAAAAGAAGTCATGGCATATGGGGTCTTTCATGCTGTCGTGCCTGTTGAAGGTCGGGGACCCTCGTATAAAAAGGCTGAAGGAGAACGACCTGTACTGGGTGTCCAAGCATCTTTTTCAATCTCCCGGTTCCTAAAATCCATGCCATATTCACGTCCCCTGATAGGGGACACCGCAGTGGAAGGTACCCGGCCACAATTTCTTTGCACAAAAGGCAATCCCGGACCCCAACCTGTACTCGATTGTGCAAAAGGAAGTAACCTTACCATGGGTCCCAGGCCACACGTCTTGTATTTCTCTGTCTGGGAAATTATATATCTATCAAATCTATCTCTTTATCTATCAAATCTATCTAACTATCAAATCGTATCTATCAAATGTATATTGCATCTATTGATCTATGTGATTCGTATCTATCAAATGTATATTGCATCTATTGATCTATGTAATTCGTATCCATCAAATGTATATTGCATCTATTGATCTATGTAATTCGTATCTATCAAATGTATATTGCATCTATTGATCTATGTTATTTGTATCTATCAAATGTATATTGCATCTATTGATCTATGTAATTTGTATCTATCAAATGTATATTGCATCTATTGATCTATGTAATTTGTATCTATCAAATGAATATTGCATCTATTGATCTATGTAATTCTTATCTATCAAATGTATATTGCATCTATTGATCTATGTAATTCGTATCTATCAAATGTATATTGCATCTATTGATCTATGTAATTCGTATATATCAAATGTATATTGCATCTATTGATCTATGTAATACGTATCTATCAAATGTATATTGCATCTATTGATCTATGTAATTCGTATCTATCAAATGTATATTGCATCTATTGATCTATGTAATTCGTATCTATCAAATGTATATTGCATCTATTGATCTATGTAATTCGTATCTATCAAATGTATATTGCATCTATTGATCTATGTAATTCGTATCTATCAAATCTATATTGCATCTATTGATCTATGTAATTTGTATCTATCAAATGTATATTGCATCTATTGATCTATGTAATCTATGTATCTATCTATCTATCTATCTATCTATCTATCTATCTATCTATCTATCTATCTATCTATCTATCAAATCTATCTATCTCGAGGCCGGACTGTTTTGTGACAGCCACTTGTGTTTCGGCCAAATTTGAAGTAGGAGGACCGACCAAGAATCTTTTTCCATCTCCCGGTTCCTAAAATCCATGCCATATACACCTCCCCCGATAGGGGGAGTAACAGGTATTAAACTGATCAGAATAGTACAACTTAACACACCACTCATATCTGGTGGCACAATAGATTGCACGCGCAGTGCCCCAAATTTGAAGCAGGAGGACCAACCAAGCATCTTTTTCCATCTCCCGGTTCCTAAAATCCATGCCATATACACGTTCCCTGGCGCCGCAACTGCCTATGGGAACCTTACCATGGGTGTCAGACCGCACGTCTTGTAATTCTCTGTCTGGGAAATTATATATCTATAAAATCTATCTCTTTATCTATCAAATCTATCTAACTATCAATCGTATCTATCAAATATATATTGCATCTATTGATCTATGTAATTCGTATCTATCAAATGTATATTGCATCTATTGATCTATGTAATTCGTATCTATCAAATGTATATTGCATCTATTGATCTATGTAATTCGTATCTATCAAATGTATATTGCATCTATTGATCTATGTAATTCGTATCTATCAAATGCATATTGCATCTATTGATCTATGTAATTCATATCTATCAAATGTATATTGCATCTATTGATCTATGTAATTTGTATCTATCAAATGTATATTGCATCTATTGATCTATGTAATTTGTATCTATCAAATGTATATTGCATCTATTGATCTATGTAATTCGTATCTATCAAATGTATATTGCATCTATTGATCTATGTAATTCGTATCTATCAAATATATATTGCATCTATTGATCTATGTAATTTGTATCTATCAAATGTATATTGCATCTATTGATCTATGTAATCTATGTATCTATCTATCAAATCTATCTATCTCGTGGCCGGACTGTTTTGTGACAGCCACTTGTGTTTAGACCAAATTTGAAGTAGGAGGACCGACCAAGCATCTTTTTCCATCTCCCCGTTCCTAAAATCCATGCCATATACACCTCCCCCGATAGGGGGAGTAACAGGTATTAAACTGATCAGAATAGTACTACTTAACACACCACTCATATCTGGTGCCACAGTAGATTGCACGCGCAGTGCCCCAAATTTGAAGTAGGAGGACCGACCAAGCATCTTTTTCCTTCTCCCGGTTCCTAAAATCCCTGCCATATACACCTCCCCCGATAGGGGGAGTAACAGGTATTAAACTGATCAGAATAGTACTACTTAACACACCACTCATATCTGGTGCCACAGTAGATTGCACGCGCAGTGCCCCAAATTTGAAGTAGGAGGACCGACCAAGCATCTTTTTCCATCTCCCGGTTCCTAAAATCCCTGGCACCGCAACTGCCTCTGGGAACCTTACCATGGGTCCCAGACCGCACGTCTTGTAATTCTCTGTCTGGAAAATTATATATCTATCAAATCTATCTCTTTATCTATCAAATCTATCTAACTATCAATCGTATATATCAAATGTATATTGCATCTATTGATCTATGTAATCTATGTATCTATCTATCAAATCTATCTATCTCGTGGTTGTGCAAATGGACTGTTTGCGGTTGTTTGTGGTGCGTTACACGGGGAGTTTGGTCTGTCACTGTGAAGCGGGCGTAACCCTTACACTACCTGATCGATACAACATCATACCTGATGTTTTAAAGCACGTTATTCCAAACAATTTAGGAATGTTAGGTGATTTATGCCCTTTATGGCTTAAAACCAGACTCTGCATCAACTATGTAATTTTCCGTGGGAGTTTTGCCATGGATCCCCCTCTGGCATGCCACAGTCCAGGTGTTAGTCCCCTTGAAACAACTTTTCCATCACTATTGTGGCCAGAAAGAGTCCCTGTTGGTTTTAAAGTTCGCCTGCCTATTGAAGTCAATGGCGGTTCGCTGGTTCACGAACAGTTGTGTAAGTTCAAGTCCGCCGTTCGCAAACCGAAATTTTTAGGTTCGCGACATCACTACAGGTATGTTTGCTATTATTACTTTGCTATTAATTTAATTGTTATCACTTGTATGATTGTTCAAATTTCTAAATATGTTTATTCTATTTTCATTATACAGCTGAGGTCCAAAGGGCTTTGGGACCCCCTCCAAGATCTACGATCTCCTCCTCAGGTAACAAAAAAACCAGCAAACATGAATATTATCTGTGCTCAGAGTATCACAATTGTCAATAGCTCGATGTGAACGTTTTTTTTTTATTAATGAAGAATATCACTTTCATAAATATTAATGGGAAATAACATACGCCTAGAATTAGAGTTTGGCGTTAGCCGTCAAAACCAGCGTTAGAGGCTGCTAACGCTGGTTTTGGGCTACCGCTGGTATTTGGAGTCAGTCAGGAAAGGGTCTAACGCTCACTTTCCAGCCGCCACTTTTCCATACCGCAGATCCCCCTACGCCATTTGCGTAGCCTATCTTTTCAATGGGATCTTTCTAACGCCGGTATTTAGAGTCTTGGCTGAAGTGAGCATTAGAAATCCAACGACAAAACTCCAGCCGCAGAAAAAAAACAGGAGTTAAGAGCTTTCTGGGCTAACGCCGGTTCATAAAGCTCTTAACTACTGTGCTCTACAGTACACTAACACCCATAAACTACCTATGTACCCCTAAACCGAGGCTCCCCCACATCGCCACCACTCAATTAAATTTTTTTAACCCCTAATCTTCCGACCGCACACCGCTGCCACCTACGTTATACTTATGTACCCCTAATCTGCTGCCCCTAACACCGCTGACCCCTATATTATATTTATTAACCCCTAATCTGCCCCCCACAATGTCGCCGCCAGCTACCTACAATAATTAACCCCTAATCTGCCGACCGCACAGCGCCGCCACCTAAGTTATCCTTATGTACCCCTAATCTGCTGCCCCTAACACCGCCGACCCCTATATTATATTTATTAACCCCTAATCTGCCCCCCCCAACGTTGCCGCCAGCTACCTACAATAATTAACCCCTAATCTGCCGACCGCACCTCACTGCTACTATAATAAATGTATTAACCCCTAAAGCTAAGTCTAACCCTAACACTAACACCCCCCTAAATTAAATATAATTTAAATCTAACGAAATAAATGAACTATTATTAAATAAATTATTCCTATTTTAAACTAAAGACTTACCTGTAAAATAAACCCTAATATAGCTACAATATAACAAATAATTATATTGTAGCTATTTTAGGATTTATATTTATTTTACAGGCAACTTTGTATTTATTTTAACCAGGTACAATAGCTATTAAATAGTTAATAACTATTTAATAGCTACCTAGTTAAAATAATTACAAAATTACCTGTAAAATAAATCCTAACCTAAGTTACAATTAAACCTAACACTACACTATCAATAAATTAATTAAATACAATACCTACAAATAACTACAATTAAATAAACTAACTAAAGTACAAAAAATAAAAAAGAACTAAGTTACAAAAAATAAAAAAATATTTACAAACATTAGAAAAATATTACAACAATTTTAAACTAATTACACCTACTCTAAGCCCCCTAATAAAATAACAAAGACCCCCAAAATAAAAAAATGCCCTACCCTATTCTAAATTAAAAAAGTTCAAAGCTCTTTTACCTTACCAGCCCTGAAAAGGGCCATTTGCAGGGCATGCCCCAAATAATTCAGCTCTTTTGCCTGTAAAAAAAAACATACAATACCCCCCCCAAACATTACAACCCACCACCCACATACCCCTAATCTAACCCAAACCCCCCTTAAATAAACCTAACACTAAGCCCCTGAAGATCTTCCTACCTTATCTTCACCATGCCAGGTTCACCGATCCGTCCTCCGAAGTCTTCATCCAAGCCCAAGCGGGGGCTGGCGATCCATAATCCGGCTGAAGTCTTCTATCAAGCGGCAGCTGAAGAGGTCCAGAAGAGGCTCCAAAGTCTTCATCCCATCCGGGAAGAAGAGGAGATCCGGATCAGATTCAAGTTCAATCCGATTGGCTGACTGGATCAGCCAATCAGATTGAGTTCGCATTCTATTGGCTGATCGGAACAGCCAATAGAATGCGAGCTCAACTTGAACTTGAATCTGATTGGCTGATTTTCCTACCTTAATTCCGATTGGCTGATAGAATCCTATCAGCCAATCAGAATTCGAGGGACGCCATCTTAGATGACGTCCCTTAAAGGAACCTTCATTCTTCAGTTGGACATTGGAAGAAGAGGATGGATCCACTCTGGAGGTCTTCAAGATGGAGCCGTTCGTCATCGGATGAAGATAGAAGATGCCGCTTGGATCAAGATGGTTGCCGGTCCGGATCTCCTCTTCTTCCCGGATAGGACAAAGACTTTGGAGCCTCTTCTGGACCTCTTCAGCCGCCGCTTGATAGAAGACTTCAGCCGGATTATGGATCGCCAGGCCCCCGCTTGGGCTTGGATGAAGACTTCGGAGGACGTATCGGTGAACCTGGCATGGTGAAGATAAGGTAGGAAGATCTTCAGGGGCTTAGTGTTAGGTTTATTTAAGGGGGGTTTGGGTTAGATTAGGGGTATTTGGGTGGTGGGTTGCAATGTTGGGGGGGGTATTGTATGTTTTTTTTACAGGCAAAAGAGCTGAATTATTTGGGGCATGCCCCGCAAATGGCCCTTTTCAGGGCTGGTAAGGTAAAAGAGCTTTGAACTTTTTTAATTTTAGAATAGGGTAGGGCATTTTTTTATTTTGGGGGTCTTTGTTATTTTATTAGGGGGCTTAGAGTAGGTGTAATTAGTTTAAAATTGTTGTAATATTTTTCTAATGTTTGTAAATATTTTATATTTTTTGTAACTTAGTTCTTTTTTATTTTTTGTACTTTAGTTTATTTAATTGTAGTTATTTGCAGGTATTGTATTTAATTAATTTATTGATAGTGTAGTGCTAGGTTTAATTGTAACTTAGGTTAGGATTTATTTTACAGGTAATTTTGTAATTATTTTAACTATTTTAGCTATTAAATAGTTCTTAACTATTTAATAGCTATTGTACCTGGTTAAAATAAATACAAAGTTGCCTGTAAAATAAATATAAATCCTAAAATAGCTACAATATAATTATTCGTTATATTGTAGCTATATTAGGGTTTATTTTACAGGTAAGTATTTAGCTTTAAATAGGAATAATTTATTTAATAAGAGTTAATTTATTTAGTTAGATTTAAATTATATTTAATTTAGGGGGGTGTTAGTGTTAGGGTTAGACTTAGCTTTAGGGGTTAATCCATTTATTAGAGTAGCGGCGAGATCCGGTCGGCAGATTAGGGGTTAATAATTGAAGTTAGGTGTCGGCGATGTTAGGGAGGGCAGATTAGGGGTTAATACTATTTCTTATAGGATTATTGAGGCGGGAGTGAGGCAGATTAGGGGTTAATAACTTTATTTTAGTAGCGGTGAGGTGCGGTCGGCATATTAGGGGTTAATAAGTGTAGGTAGGTAGCGGCGACGTTGGGGGCGGCAGATTAGGGGTTAATAAATATAATATAGGGGTCGGCGGTGTTAGGGGCAGCAGATTAGGGGTACATAGGGATAACGTAGGTGGCGGCGGTGTACGGAGCGGCAGATTAGGGGTTAATAATAAAATGCAGGGGTCAGCGATAGCGGCGGCGGCAGATTAGAGGTTAATAAGTGTAAGGTTAGGGGTGTTTAGACTCGGGGTACATGTTAGAGTGTTAGGTGCAGACTTAGGAAGTGTTTCCCCATAGGAAACAATGGGGCCGCGTTAGGAGCTGAACGCTGCTTTTTTGCAGGTGTTAGGTTTTTTTCAGCTCAAACTGTCCCATTGTTTCCTATGGGGGAATCATGCACGAGCACGTTTTTTAAGATGGCCGCGTCCGTAAGCACCGCTGGTATTTAGAGTTGCAGTTGCGGTAAATATGCTATACGCTCCTTTTTTGGAGCCTAACGCAGCCCTTCTGTGAACTCTAAATACCAGCGGTATTTAAAAGGTGCGGGGAAAAAAAAGCATGCTTAGCTAACGCACCCCTTTGGCCGCAGAACTCTAAATCTAGCCGATAGATTGTTTAGCTAATCTCTCATTTCATAGTATTTCAAAGAATAGGACAGTCAAATGATGTTAGTTCTCATTTACATACAACATTTATTTTACATACACATACGGAAATGTAACTATTGTTAAATTTTAAAATTTGTATTATCTTGAGTTTAGCCATAAATTTACAGGGACATGAAACAAAAACACATATTCAGTGGATTAGGATAGGGAATACTACTTTAAACATATGGCAAATTTAAAAATGTTATTTAATTTGCATCATTAGATTTTTATACTTTAGATTAAAAGGTTTACTATGAAAGCACTGTAGTATCAGAGAACCAAGCTTATAGATGATGATTGCTACATGCATACATGTTTAGATAGATGTACTTATATACTGATTGTGATTGGCTCACCAATGTGTTCAGTGATCAAACAATAGTGCATTGTTGCTCCTTCAAAAAAAGATACAGAGTAAATAAATACAATTAAATAGAACTATATTTTATTTGAAATTTAATTTTGTATTCTATAGCTTAAAGGGATAGTATAGTTAACATTAACATTTAATGGTTCAGATAGAACATAAAATTAAAGGGACGTGAAACCCACATTTTTTTTTCATGATTTAGAAAGACAAGGCGTTTTAAAACATCTTTATAATTTAATTCTATTATATAATTTGTTTTATTCTCTTGATATTCTTTGATGAAAAGCATATATAGATATGCTCACTAGCTGATGATTGGTTGCTGCACATAGAAGCCTCATGTGATTGGCTCACCCATGTGCATTGCTTTTTCTTCAAATAAGGATATCTAAAAAATGAAGCAAAATAAATAATAGAAGTAAATTGTTTAAATTTGTATGTTCTATAGGAATCATGAAAGAAAGATTTTGTGTTTAGTGGCCCTTTAAGCTTCAAATTTGCTCCTATCATCAATTTTTATTTATTATCTTTTTATCTTTATTTGCAAACCATGACTGTAAGCTTAAAAGACAGGCCATTTTTGCTTCAGCGCCTGGGTACCGCTTGTTGATTGTTGTCTAAATGTAAACATCCAATCAACAAACGGTATACATTAGATGAATAAAAAATGTGCCTGCTTGTAATATTACTTCATATTGATTTTCAAAGAAAGATAACAAGAGAACTAATAAGAATTGATAATAGGATTATCTAATAATCTTGCTTAAAATGTCATGATCTATCTGAATCATGTAAGTTTAGTTCTTACTAGACTATCACTTTAATGATGATTAAACATATTTGAATTCACAGTCCTTTGCAACTTCAAATAAATGAAATGTTTGGATAATCACCTGTGTATTGCATGACAATTCTTTGAGGCCTATTTAACAAATGTCTGTCGGACATGATCCGACAGTGTGGATCAGGTCTGACAGACATAGCTGAATGTGGAGAGCGATACGTTCTCAGAGCTCAGAGCAGGCGGACAGGGTTATGGAGCAGAGGTCTTTAGACCGTTGCTTCATAACTGTTGTTTGTCGAGAGTCTGAATACTCGCCAGAAACACGGCCCTTCAAGCTACATACGGAGCTTGATAAATGGACCTCTATATCTCTTTCTCTCATGTATTAACCTACAAATGGAGTTGGAGATAACAAGTTTATTGCGAGCATGCAGGCTTTCAATAAAATGCAGTTATAAGCAGACGTATAAAGAACGCTGCTCCATACCCTTGCCGCTATTTACCACAATTGAGTATGATCTTGTTTATTGAACCCCCCACTGCTGATGGGCCATTGTCCGCAACTCTGAAGGGGGCATTCTCTACATTCAGTGAGTTATTGCGGACATGATACTCACTGTTGGATCATGTCCAACAGACCTAAGATAAATAGGCCTATAATATATTCTCAGCGCAACATCATTGTCACTACTCAAGCTTATCACACCATTAGTGGTGCTTGTAATCATGTCATTGATTAATAAACAGTCTAAACAGATTTTGAAATTGTTTAATTTAGAAAATTGATGTGTTGAAAATGCTGTTGTACGGTTAATAATTTAATACAATGTTGAATATGATATATGTTTTATACTAAGCCCCTTTAAAATTAAAAATGTATATCAACATTTGTATTTATTTTATCCATTTAAGATAACCTAAAATATACAAATCATTAATGTTAAAATACAGTGTCTTACAATTTCGAGCTTGTTATGATTTATTGAAGATATATGTTTAATATCATATGCATTTAATCCTTCAAATTACATTAAGTTACCTAACAATATATATTGAATTTTTAATTTCTTTAGATATCGAACATGCATTCCAGATTTCGGAGGAGATCGACTGTTGTCTTTGCGCGGTGAGAGATTTGACAGAGGAGTCGTCCCTGGGAGAGACACAATATCCAGAATCACAGGAACAGGGAATCTCCCAGGGAACATCAGATATAGAATCTCTCATCCATTCTGCCCCTCCTGACCCAGAAGACACAGCTGCTTTGGACCCTGGTGCCCCTCCTGCCCCTGTTGGTCATGCCCCATCAACTCATGACCGTGCTGATCCTGGCCACCAACTGCCTCCCATCAATGATGATGAGGCAGTTGTGGAAATGTTACATCTGGCCAGGCAGTACCGGGAAGAACACCATGAGTTGCATGGGGCATTAAGGTTATCTGTTGATCAACAGGGGCAGATATTAGAGAGGGGCATTACAGTAGATAGGGACAGGTTAGATATAGAGAGGGAAAGGTTGAGAGTAGAGTCAGCTAGAATAGATTTAGAGAGGGAAAGATTTGTCTATGAACGACGTAGGGATAGTGCAAGATTAGAGTTAGAGAGGGATAGATTAAATTATGAAATGCAGAGGGATAGTGATAGATTAAACTTTGATAGGGAAAGATTAGCATTAGATAGGGCCAGGGCAGCTGAAGAGCAGTTAGAATGCCAGCGTCAGGAGAGGGCAGACGAAGACAACAGGGTTTTTATTCGTCACTTGATTTTAACCTTTGGGAGAAGGGGAAAAAAGGGAGAGATCACCCTCCCTCTCTCCCTCACCAAAAAAGAAAAAAAGATTAGGGTGTTTTAATTTGTTCATTTTATTAGGGTTTTTAATATTACTTTTATTATGTATATATGTATGTGTTTATGTTTTTATGATTTTTAATTTAAAAATATGTAATAAATATTTTTAAATTATTAATAAATGTCTTGATGTTTTTATGATTTTTAATTTAAAAATATGTAATGAATATTTTTAAATTATTAATAAATTTCTTCATGTTTTTATGATTTTTAATTTAAAAATATGTAATAAATATTTTTAAATTATTAATAAATGTCTTGATGTTTTTATGATTTTTAATTTAAAATTTTTTAATAAATATTTTAAATTATTAATAAATGTCCATGTTTTTATGATTTTTAATTTAAAAATATCTATTAAATATTTTGAAATTATTAATAAATGTCTTGATGTTTTTATGATTTTTAATTTAAAAATATGAATAAAATATTTTTAAATTAATAATCATTTTTTTAATAAAAAAATATTTAATAATTATTAATAATGTGTTTGTTATTACTTGATTACCACGTTACAAATGACTGATGTTCAAATTCAATGCAGGTGTAACATATTATCTACTCTTATTATTAAATGTTAAATTTAATAAACATAATAACATTTAATTTTAAAATTAAAATATAATATTGAGCTTTTGGATAAACAACTCAATTAGAATAAAGTTTACTTGAATCAATAATTATAATTTAAATATTCATTGTTAACATGTGATATTCATTTATATGTATCTTTTCTTAACTTGTGTAAATTTAATAATTTTAATTTTTTTTTTTAAAAATGTAAAATTTAAAAAAATGAACACCAACAATCACATTTTTAATTTAAAAATAGAACATTTAACATGACAATGAACCCTATTTGTTTATTTTGTTATTAAGATTGAGCATTACATTTTAATCAAAATTCAAATTTTCTACTATTATCAAATTTTCGTAATTGTCTTTATATGTTTATTTGAAAAAGAAAGTCCATAACCTTGGACAGCACTTATTTATTGGTGGGTGAATGTATACACCAATCAACAAGAACAACCAAGGTAGTTCAACAAAATGGGCCGGCATCTAAAGTTACCAAATTTATTTAAAAATAAATATACCAAGAAAATTAATAACTTTTTCTAATAGGAGTAATTAGAAAGTTGATTAAAATTGCATGCTCTATATGAATAACAAATAGAAAATTGTTAAGTTCAGTGTCTCTATTATTTCTAACATTAAAATAAATATATTTATAGAGAGATAGATTGTGGGAGAGAGAGATTGAAAGAGAGAGAGATTGAGAGAGAGAGCAATTGTGAGAGAGAGATTGTAAGAGCGAGAGATTGTGTGAGAGAGAGAGAGAGATTTTGAGAGAGAGAGATTGTGAGAGAGAGATTGTGAGAGAGAGAGAGAGAGAGAGATTGAGAGAGAGCAATTGTGTGTGTGTGAGAGAGAGAGAGAGATGGAGAGAGAGAGATTGTGTGTGAGAGAGAGATAGATAGATATTGTGTGAGAGAGATTAAGAGAAATTGAGAGAGAGAGACTGTGATATAAAGACAGACAGACAGTGTGAGAAACACATGTATACATTTATAAACCTGTAGTGCATTGCTGCTAGTTCCATAAATGTAAACAATATTTTTAATCTTCAATTTTATATTATTTTAATGTGACAGTGAAATTAAAAAAATAATATTTTTAATTAATTTTTTAAAATTCATATAGATAACATTGAGCTCATGCAGGTTAAAGGGACAATGAACCCAAATTATTTCTTTTTTGATGCAGACAGAGCATGACATTTTAATCAACTTTGTAATTTACTTCTATTCTCTGATGTTCTTCATTATCTTGTTATCTTTATTTGAAATGCAAGAATGTAAGTTTAGATTCTGGGACATTTTTGGTGATAAACTTGGGTTTTCTAAAATGCAAGTATGCCTAAAGAAATGAAATAAGTGGTAATCTTTAAAAAGGAAAGATAGAAGATAAACACATATTAAAAAATATTTCTTGTTATAGCCTTACAAATAACAACAGAGTCAAGTGTAGATCTCCATTTTTTTTATTTAATGAGATTTTATTAAACATGTGTCTCATCAACTTTACATTGAACAATTGCAACATTTGCCAAAATGAACCCCTTTCAATCAATGGCTTTACAATGATATACAATATCATTCCTTGAAACGACAATATTTGCTCAACACTAATCCAAAATATAGCAGCTTTTGGATTAAAAATAATAATGTAAAGCAAAGAAAAACACAAATAAAAACTATATGTTGCACAATCAAACTTCTTGCCCAAAAACCCCCTGAATATAGACTGCTCGAACTTGGACTCCCAGAGCATCGTGCTCCAGGAATGGGTCGATGAATTGACCATACTCATTGTCCAAGCTCTCTATATCTATATCCGGGATTTTTAGGGCATTATTGTGCAACATACAGCAAACCATAAAAATTAAGGAGACTTTGGAGGGGGCGTACTGAAGAACACCACCAGAGATGTCCAAGCAGCGGAAACGGCTCTTCAGCATGCCAAAGGTACGCTCAATCATAGATCTTGTTGCAATGTGTGCACGGTTATAGCGCACCTCTTCCACTCCTTCAGGGTTTTGGACGGTGTGAACAGCCACGGAAGACACGGATATCCAGAGTCACCTGTACAAACAAAATAGATCATTGACATTAGCAATCAGAATGAATAAAATATTTCATATACATATGTTAGAGTATCTAAGAGATATTTACCTATCAGGATTCCTTCTGGCATTTGGCCCTCCTGGAAGCATTGGTATACGGCCGAATTCTGGAAGACGAAGGAATCATGATTGCAGCCAGGGAGTCCAGATCGAACACTCATCACCCTCAACCTGGCGTCACAGATGACCTTGATATTCAGCGAGTGATTGAATTTCCTATCCCAGTAGGGCTCCTCTTGACCACTGGGAGGCTGCACTAAGACGTGTGTGCAGTCTATGGCCCCAATACCCTTGGCAATCCAGCTCGAGGGTAGAACTGGAGCTTGACAGCATGCCAGTCCTCCGGTGTGTTTGGGAAGTGGACATGATGGACTAGGCATCGGTGCAAAGCATCCAGGACAACCTTCAGATGACATGAGAAGGTTGTCTGGCTCATACCAATGCCTAGACCTGTCACAGCCTGGAATGATCCAGTTGCCAAGAAATAGAGGACCGCAAGAAATTTTACCATCCCAGGGATTGCCCTAGTTCTTCTAGTGAGTGGCTCGAGAGAGTTCGCGATCTCGACATAGAGCCTCTCAATAGAGGCCCTATCCAGTCGAAATCGACAAACCACCTCTCGGTCACTGAGGGCATGGAACCCAATCCTTGGGTAGAAAACCCTTGGCACTCGCTGGCGTCTTCCGTGTTGCATCGCAGCCATCAACACTTGTCTTGCCCTGCGTCTCCTTAATAACAGAACAAATTGACAACATTGAGGATGTCCATCCTCCAAGTAACACCAAATAATAATAATGAAATGCAGTTATTGAAGAGCCCCTTTTATAATGCCTAGTTTCACAAATGTGAACGTTTTCAGTAATTGAATAAATGATGCGTCAATCATTACCTAACAAATGACACATTTTGATTACTATCGCGTCATTTTACGTGCAATTAAATTGACTAATTATTCAAAAAAACGTATTTGTCTTTTTTCTTACGTCATTTGACGAGCACGATGGGATGTCCATAAAAATATCTGATTAAGCCATCCAGGTGTGTTTATCAGCTGTAAGAAATGCAGGTGTCTTTGTGCAATTAACAAAATTAATTATGAAAAACACATGAGTATTTGCCTCGAGTTTCAATGTTATTTCTGATTTTTCTGTTTGGATGGCAGCATTATGAAGGTTAAAAAAGTTCAGTGATTACTGTGTTTTTAAGATTAAATATTAGTGTTGTATTAACATTTGCAATGCTAAGTAACAAAAAGAATGCATTGTCGAACATTATGATGTGAAATATTGTTTGATATCCTTGATGTGATTTCTAAAACCATTTACAACTCATTTCAATGTATTTTGAAAGCGCAAAGTTAACCCCTTAATGACCACAATGTATCCTGTATGTCACTGGTCGTTAAGGTTTTTTTCAGGACATAATATCACAAGTCTAGCAAGAACACGCTATTAATGCCTTCCCTCCAGCAGGCTTTGTGGAATAGAGCAGTCGAAACGCTGGTGGCAAGACCACGCTATAAAACAATCAAGTCCCAAAAAAAGGCCAGCGACATACAGGGTACGTCGCTGGTCCTTAAGGGGTTAAACATTGACATAAATAAAGCAAAGCCAAATTTATAAGGGCATTTTAGCTACAAAAAGGGATCCTAGAAACTGAATGAAAACCGTGACATTATTATAAAAGTAATATGTGAATTACCTTTTAAGCTTCAACGATGCTGCCATCCAAACATAAAATCAGAATTCATGTCATGCCTATATAAATATGCAGGTGTTTTGCCTAATTAATTGATATTAATAACCTAATTTGTATTGTGCATAATTAATTGATATCATAATTTGTATTGTGTATAATTAATTGATAGCATAATTGCTGTGCAGTGTTTTCATTCTCTTGCTATCCTTTGTGTGAATATTTTTCAATTTTAAATCACCTTAATTGCTGTGCAGTGTTTGCATTCTCTTGCTAGCCTTTGTGTGAATATTTTTCAATTTTAAATCACCTTAATTGCTGTGCAGTGTTTTCATTCTCTTGCTATCCTTTGTGTGAATATTTTTCAATTTTAAATCTCATTAATTGCTGTGCAGTGTTTTCATTCTCTTGCTATCCTTTGTGTGAATATTTTTCAATTTTAAAGCACCTTAATTGCTGTGCAGTGTTTTCATTATCTTGCTATCCTTTGTGTGAATATGCTTTTCTTTTAAAAAACTTTGAATTACAGGAAGGGAATGGTATTTAAAATAAGGTATACATATTTAATAATGCTTTCCATTGAGTTTTATTAGGTGATATGCTTGACTCTAGCAGCATCGAACATAAGATTTCTGTTTTCCGATTCCCATTGACTACTATAGCATCCGCGACCTCTAAGCCGGCGGATTGAAAACTAGGTACACTGCGTCGGATAAGACGCAAGCATAAGTGGTCATTTTTTGATAACTTTCAGAGAGCTTCTAATTGTGTTGAAGAACAGGGCGAATGCACAGAATTCCGCAACATTTACAGAGGTTTTTGAGTTGCAGCGATTGGCGTCGAATTGAGAGCGCTGGATTGTATGTTACGTCATAAAATTCGAACTCTTCTGATCTTGAGACTTTGATAACTTCGGCGATGCAATCTCGTGACGAGTACGACGCGGATTTCAGCCGTATTTTCAGTAGACGCTTTGATAACTAGAGGCCAATATTTCTATAAATTAACCTCAACTCAAAATGAATCATTTCTTAAATATCACATAGGAATTATACTAGGAAAATGTATAAATATTTAGAAAGTTTAATCAATTCAATATATATATAGCTTATTTAACAGCGTTTGTATTCACCTATGTTCAAATTTCACAATTAAATCTTATCTTAACTCCCACAATCTAATGGGATTTCCAGGGAAATATAATTCACTATTTTTAACCCAATATATTTTAATATACTTCACTTAAACACAGAGATTGTTACACAATACTACCAATTCAACATATACCAATTAATCTAGCATGAGATATACTGCTGCTGAACTCTGCCTGTCTGACTACTTTGCCTATTTAACCCCTGTTGTTCTGGATTGCCTCTTTCTTGCGCCCAACCCTGCCTGCCTGACCATTCTAGTGGTTTTCCCTTGGACTGCTTTACTGTTGCCAAATCCTGCCTGTCTGACCATTCTAGTGATTTGCCTTGGACTACTCCGCCATTACCGCTGGGGACTGTCCTGCCTGAGGTGAGTGCCGCCCTCCTCATCTTACTAACTTTCTCTGCTCTGTTATATTCCCTATCATTCCGGTTCGACGTGGGATAACAAGATTACTGGCCGAGTTCAGACTGATAGAAGTTTATCCCACAAGCATTACAGCATGTGTATATTTCAATACCAAACATGAGTATATTGATTTAGTAATAGACATATGTCTAATTGCATATCTGTTTACATATAATTGACATATATTCAGTGTGTGTTTCAATACAATTCTACTTAATATTTCAAGAGATGTATTTAAAAGTCACATTTTTATGAGGGGACTTTAAAGGATTTTAATTTAATACTTTCAGTATGATATTAATTAATATATCAGTTCATTTAATATACTGGTATATATTGCATTTCCCAGTCACCATCTTATATCATATATGTATTTGGAAGTGAACTCTGTAGTAACTAATTATACAGATATATTTATTGGATTCTCATTTCCTATTAATATAAATATACTCCATATTTAGTACATCTCTTGATAATGTTATTTTGAATGCAAGAAAACACAGATATGATATAATTCATTGGACAACTAATTGAAGATGTATTAATTTCCAAACCTCATTGGGATCAGATTCTGGAATAAAGCAAATGCTGTTTATTTTGAAATACCGTCAAACATTTTAAATATTAATAGAGATATTTATTTATTTCACTTCATGTTTAGTATAGTGTCTTGGGCATTAAACACATCTTAGCTGTTTATAATAGAGCCCATATATACTGTATATATATATATATATATATATATATATATATATATATATATATATACATACATATTTATTTATCAGTATTTACTATATTAACTCCTATAAAAACTATATATGCAGTGTGTTTAAACTTTAAATCTGCAAACTCTTATGTTTTCAAATTACACAGGTTAAGATATTTCTTCCTTTGTTACTTCTTACTCAGACGAGGAGTCTAGGGTTTTGTATATTTAACTCAGTATGGGACAATTAACACCTAGATAATAGATATTTACATTTCCTGGCCATCCTGTAAATGTATCTCAAACTGCAGACTTCCGGTCTCTCTGACCACAGGAGTTCAGGTGATCTAATAGGTAATCTTATTACACAATTTAAGGTAGTAATCAAAAGTTTCTTTGAAGTCACCTTAACGCTTACAATTTGAGATAAATGTTCTCTTTTAAACTCTTAGATGCCTTAAGCAGTGGGGCGGGGGGATATCACCCTTCTCAGTCATTTACAAATCAATTCATATCAAAGTAGATATTAGCTAAAATGAAATATCATATTATGTGATACATATGTAGTTTATCCAATGCCACTCAGTAATACCCTGACAAGTAGTAGAGAAAAGGTTTGCATATTTATTTCTGATCTAAAGTAAAGGGTGTTTTCCATGTTGTATCTTAGAGTCTACCCTGTTTAAATACAGGATAATAGGTATGTATGACAGCGTTGCCATGTGTTGCTTTGTTGTGCAGGGTAAGGGATTTATGCAACAAGATCCACAGGCCTTGGTAAAATAACTACAGTTTTGTTTTGTTTTTGTCTATAGATTATATACTATATCCTCCAAGACAAGAGTTGGATGTTTGCCAAAAAACAAATACTGTTGTCAATATGATATATTATTTTAGAAGCCTATCCTAACCACATGTGAGAGGTTTGTTATGTTTCCATATGAAAAACATATACTGTATGCCAATTAATATGCAAATAATTTTGGAATGTCAGACTCATGAAAACAGCTTTTAGTCTTAAAGGGACCCTGAACCCCAATTTTTTCTTTCGGGATTCAGATAGAGCATGAAATTTTAAGCAACTTTCTAATTTACTCCTATTATCAACTTTTCTTCATTCTCTTGGTATCTTTATTTGACATTCAATAATGTAAGTTCTTTTTAGTGAACAACCTAGGTTGTTCTTGCTGATTGGTGGTTAAATTCATCCACCAATAAAAAAGTGCTGTCCAGAGTACTGAACAAAAAAAAAAATTATTAGATGCCTTCTTTTTCAAATAAATATAGAAAGAGAACAAAGAAAAATTGATAATAGGCATAAATTAGAAAGTTGTTTAAAATTGCATGCTTTATCTGAATCACAAAAGAACAAATTTGAGTTCAGTGTCCCTTTAAGATGCTATGAATATTGACTGTTATAGAGGTATTTATTATTGAAGGGTACCTCTTAAAGTAAATACCAGAGATGTTTGGAAATAAGGAAGAGATTTATTTTCTTATTGATGTTATGGAAACATTATAGTCTGTATATGGTCAGCCCAGCAAATGAGGTCACTCCCCACAACAGGAAATGGAGTCCTAACTAATTAAAGGCATATTCAGTACAAAAACTGATTGTTTTACCTTGGATTTAACAGTACACCAAAACATATTTTACTCTTTATGGTTAGTAATAGTATTAAGTATGATATAATCCAGGTTTTATGAAATTAAACATCTACAAGTCTTTGCTTGATCTGTAATAGCGTGGCAATACTCAGCTTCTCACAAGCTTATTATGTTGTAAAACTTAACATGTTTCTTGTTAGAGGGCTGTGATTTTTTTTTTGTGATGGATTTATAGGGCATTGATTCCGTTTGACATTCCAGGAACCTAATTTTCTTTCATTTAAAATTATACAATGTTCAGGGATCAATACAATCATTAGATTACTCATTGTAGGGTGTTGATTGATGTTATATTGTGTTGTATTTGGCTTTAGATGCATTATTATTTGTAAATGCCTTTGTATGCACAACACATGAGAATAAACCTTCAGATATCTTAAGATCCCTAGTTCTTGCTCATTGATATACATCCATAAAAAAATTATTATTTTAACAACCTTCTACCAATATCTGCCTAGATTATGAGTGGAGCGCAAAATTACAAGTTTGTTTGCAATGCGAATGCGAGGAAGTCTTGACCTCATGAGAGTGCACTTCCATAGGCTCCAATGGGAGCCTCGTCTTCATGCCATGAGACATGGCAAACCACCTAGCGCAGCGCATGGGGCAATTTGTGCAGCATTGGGCAGCATAAAAGAAATATATATGTATATGAATATATACATATATATTTGTGTTTGTGCATATACACATATTAACACATTCATATATATGTATATAAGCATATACATATATACTGTATTTATTGTAAAAATACAGTCACCCATAGACTGCAATTTAAAGGCACTTTCAGTGCCATTTTTTTTCCAAACACCCCACATCCCCTCACTTTAACCGCTTATAACTGCTTTGTGCATATTTTTTTATATAAAAATAAAGATGCTCATCATATTTTTTTCTAAATAACTGTCCTCTTTATTTTGGGGGCATTTGGAGCACATCGTTTTCATTAACCAGAAGTCTGACCTCTCTTTAATTGCGCTAAGAACAAAGTGAAATCGCAACCTCGCGGGTGCATTAACCAGCCATTTGTAATGGCTGGTTATTTAACATGCCCTGTAAACGGGCAAATTTGCCCCAATCCAGCCCATAATGTGTAATCTAGCCCATACTATGTATATATAATATATATACTGTATATATATATATATATATGGACACATATATATATTTTAGAGAAGTCCATTAAGGAAATCGAAAGTTACAAGCATCTGAAAAACAATGCCATGATGCACTTAGGAGAAGAAAATAGACCTGCTCAGTAGAGCCAGGAACGGCGTTCTGTATTCCTTGTAAAATATCTATCTAACCCTTTGCTTTACAAAGCTGGTGCTAAGCTAATGTTATATAATTCTGCACTATGTCTGCACAATATTTTCTAGGTTTACTGCCCCTTTAGCAAATATTAATAGGGCCCCTTGGTGCACGTAGTTCCAAATTTAATTAATGAAATATAAAGAGGAACATGAAAAGTGTAACTCACCCAGCACACATGTCATATGGGGGTATAAATTAATTGTAACCAACACAAACAAATACAGAGGGAGGCCAAATGCTGCAGATAAACGTATAATTCATTAACACACAAATTATGTATCAACAGCTAGTGAGCAATACTCAAAAAACAAAAAAGAGTAGTAAAGAGAGATAGTTTATCCTTCTAGGATGATATATAGCACATAATCATGCACAGTTCATATAAGTATGCATTAGCAGTTAATCCTCCCAGAGTGATGCTTTCCCGGGGTTAATCATGTAGTTACCTTACACAGCTCACTGGACTTAACTCCTAGAAACAGGAGTTAAGAAGCAGCGGTCTATAGACCGCTGCTCCTTAACTCATACGCCACCTCTGAGGCTGCGTAAAGCAATCAGACACACCCTGCTAGAGGCCGATTGGCCACAAATCTGCAGGGGGCGGTATTGCACAAGCAGTTTACTAGAACTGCTTGTGCAATGCTGAATACGGACAGTGTATGCTTTCCGCATTCAGCGATGTCTGGCAGACATGATACGCTACAGTGTATCATGTCCGCCAGACTTTAATAAATTGACCCCCATGTGTCCTCACCACACCGCATACAGCCTTCCGAAATCTCCACAGTCTCCAAAAGAGAGTTACATTGAATAGACTTCAAAAAGTATCCATAAGTATCACAGATATTCCTCATGGCTCATTGATACACTACAAGCCACCCTCAGATACAGGGACGTGGTCTCTTAGCTCTGTGCGCGTTTCCCCCTTCTCAGATATGTTAAGGCTTCCTCAAGAGTCATGTTAGATTGACAGTTCAATTCTGCCTTTATGCTTGCTCTTAATGGTAACAGTGAAATTGACCAATGAGGTTGCTCACAGTATACTATAATTTTTACACCTATTTACAAAATTTGTTTACACATATATTCTAATCATCTGCTTAGCATTCAGAAAGTATCTTAGAGAGAGTGGGATTATTTATATTCATTTTAATACACATCCTAATCAATTATCTGAGAAATATATATGCCCACAATGCTAGCAAAGTTATCGCAGACAATGTAATGCCTTATACTGGAAACGTTTTTAACACCAGGAGAATATTTTCCTTTCATTGTTACTTTCTTAAACGGGTTTTTCAGGGTTTAGATAATTAGTTGTTATCACATCCTTGTCTATCTAGGAATTCCATACGTATCCCATATTCAGGTAACACCTAAATAGTATTTTATTCTGCAAGAAAAAGGTGCATAATTTATTTCTTCCTTCAAGTCTATTGGCTGCAGAGAGTTCAAATTGTAGATCCATTTACACTCTGCCTTTAGTAATAATTTATCAATGTCACCACCTCTTGTCTTTAAGTCAATTACCTCCAAACCCAATATAAAATTTGGTACATGTGCATGTGACCAAATATACTACTACTTACAATCAATATGACCTTTAATTTTAAACTGCTTACCTTCTAAACTATTTTTTTTATTACCCTTGAACATAAATTTATAACATTTACCACAGGTAAAATATCCATATTCTCTCTTTCTTCTTGCTAGCCAGCTTTTGTTAGTGTTTGGACTCACATAGTGACTATTAACTAGTATATATTTAAGAGAGGGTGCCCTCCTCGCAGTTAGAGGCATATTTACGCACAATCTTCGATAATTCCAAATCCAGAGTCTGTAAACCCCAATGTTTTCTCAATATTGCCCTTACATCATTCCACCTATTATTATAAGTAGAAATATATCTAACCAGTGATTTGTTTGGGTTCCCTCTCTCCATATAGAAGAGTTTCTCTCTGTGTATCTCTTGCTCTTTGATAGCCTTTTTTAATAAAATTATTAGGATATCCCCTGGCTCTGAATCTACTTGTCTGATCCTCTGCATGAGTCCTAAAGCCTTCCATAGTAGAGCAATTCCTGTGATGCCGCAGGAATTGTTCCACCAGAATGGATTTTATCTGTCTAATTGGGTAATGGCTACTGGCTTCAAGCAGTATGTTGGCTGATGTCAGTTTTTTAAAGATTATGTAATTATTTTGTCACTATTCAAAGAGTAAAAGTACCCTCACATCAAACTCATAGTCCCAGAAACGAAATAAAACTCTCGGTGCCCCATCTTCAGGTAAACGCTCAGTTTGTCCAATGCGTATCTGGGAGGTGCTAATGGAACAGCACTATAAGTGATAAATGACCGTAAACCACATACATAAAAGTCCTGGCATCCACTTAGGGGAATAGGGGACCAACTCACCCTTCTGCCAAGGATCCTATGATGGCTGCTCTGCAATCCAGGCGCAGCATGTAAACCACAACTCCAGTGTGGAAATCCTCGCCACTGCGGCCGTTTCAACAAGATGGATTCCTTCATTTCCGGGTATGACGTATCCAGGGGGCATAGACATGTGCATGCACAATCCAATCAAAACAATCCAGACAGGTTAACCAAAGAACTGATATGCTGAGCGTGAGGGTATGTTATCGAGGACAGAGAACACAGGATTCAAGACTAAAGAAAGAACTCCTTGTAGTCCATAAAAATGTAAAAGGCAAAGAGGAAATGAATCTGTAGCTAGTTAAAATCCAAAGCTTTATTATACATGAATAAAATCCATCATCACCTTACTAGTTTTCGGCTAGTGCCGTAATCATGGACCTGCTGGCTACTAATTAGTGTTGGTTTAAAAATACAACCCTTCACAGTAATTGGTCATTATACAAAGAGAAAAACAATCCCACATTAACCCCTTAGGAACACCTCCATTTTATAGTTTAATTTATAACTAAATACCCTTGAAGAAAGCAAACATAAAAAGAAGAAAATATTTACATAAATCTTATGAATACTGAATATACATATCACTAGTTGGCATATACATACATAGGTTATAATACAGTGAACTTGTCATCTATTGAACTAACGTCACTGTATAAAAATGTATTCACTACACTATATAGTGGAATGTAAGATGAACCATGAAATATATGCATGCAGATAAACCTATTTCAGAAAACAGTGTTACAAACTTACATACAAATGTATGAAGATTGTCCCAAACAGAGATTATAGAGTAAAAAGTAGAAAATAAAAAAATATATATATATAAAAAAAAAAAATATATATATATATAAAAAAAAAGAAGTAAAAAATGCGTTAAAGGTACAAGTAAAAAAGGAGAGAACGAAAAGGAGAGAGAAAACATAAATATAGGAATATATGCTAGGTACATCATATAAATGTGGTAGTATCAAATCAATTCTGTTTCATTTCAAGATTTTAAACAAAAATTGCATGATCTTAAGCATATTTAAAATATTGGATATTATCAGAAAATGATCAACATGAATCCAGTTTTAGCAGCTTCAAACAAAAAGATGTAGATACCTAGTCACACAGTGCATGCAATAAGATATCAACAATAAAACAATTAAAGGGACATTCCAGTCAAAATTTAAATGCACATAGATTTATTATATCCTTGAATAGAAACATATATGCAATATACTTGTACCGGCAAAAATGCTTCTAGTAAAAGTTATCTCTGTTTTAGTGTTCAAAATTTTCTCTGTATGTGCATGTGAAGCATAGATAGATATTGTCACTGCACCCACATTTTAAATAATACAGCTTCTCAGATCATCAGTGGGGCTTGTATCATGTCAGCAATTAACAAATGGAGTCATTACCAGATGGTACAAGCACCTTAGGCTCTCTGAGCAAGTGCTGAGTTTCAAATGCTGGTACACGGCGCATACTTAAATACACTTCTGAAACAGCTATAATTTTTATTAGAAGCATCTTTGCTAATGCATGCATATATATATATATTACAAAATTTCTTCTGTTCAATACCAAAATGCACCCTGTTTACGCGTTTCGGCAGAGTTACCTGCCTTTATCAAGATAAAGGCAGGTAACTCTCCCGAAACGCGTAGATTTGCTTACAGTTACTAAGAGAAATACACTTATTCTTCCACCCTGCACATTACAGGTTCATTTCGAGCTCTACAATTCAAGCAGAGTAAGATATATGAATAATTCCTGTGTGCAGTGTTCATAAGTGTAAATATCCACAGAGCTCCAATCTATCTCATCTGGCTGTACAGCGGCATAAACAACAGGTTCATTTCTGGCTCATACACAATATCTGAGCTGGATATATGAATAATTCCTGTATGCCTACAAGCTACCTCTAGTTGTAGTTATAATACTACCATCTATCCAAAGGACTGCTGAATAAAGAGCACCTTACAAGGAATTTCTATCCACTTGGAGCTCAAACGGACACTTGTTTCCATTTCATCTACATTGTTGCTGTTTGGAAATCAGCTGATTTACTTTTCTCCTACAGGAGAGATTGGAGGACAGCGACCTGTTACTTGCAAGTATCCCTTCTGTTACGGAATAGTTTTGACATTTTATTATATTTTTTCCCCTTTTTTCTATACCGGTATATATATTTTTCAAATATAAAGCTACACTACAATTGTTTGGATACTATTGGACCAGTACGACTAGTCACATGACGTGATGTCACCACTCACGGATCACACGCTTCACAGTCTCTATCGGACACAAACAGAAGCTGCTGGTTTGTTATTCACCACAAATCTGTTTTATTATTTAATTTTCATTCTCATTAAGTGCTCATAAGATTGGACTGCCTCAGCACATTTACAGCAAAATCAAGTCTTTTTTTGTGTATTGTTATTTTTAACTTAGCAATCGCTAATTTTAAAAGGTTATGAAATACATATAGGTTAAAATTCTATCTCTCTGATGCCGGCATCTTAGATTCATATGAGTCTTCTGAATTATATTTTATCATATGTCATATGTGTAATTTGCATACTTTGTTGATATTTATTTATTTCATTTTTATTAAATTGACATTTTATCGTCACCATTGGTACCTTTTTTCCATTCACATATAATCAACATCTTGATTTATAACTTTATAACACTTCATTATTCCTGGTTTTCTCCTCACAGAGCGCTTATCCCACCCCTCCCCACTTTTTATTGCTTGTTTTAGTCTATATTTGGAGATTATATTAGACTACTTAGGGATTTAAGCTTACACCTCACTAGTTAGCACTCACACCACCCTCCCCTTTGTTTTATACTCCTTTTGTGGAGAAAGGTATTACCTGAAATCGGCTTCCGGTATAACTTAGTAATAATGGGCGCGATCCGATATACGGCGTAGTTTGCGGCGCAAGCGAGGGAACCCGCATCGCCCGCAGTTTCAGCTCGCAACTCGAGCTATCCAATATACGGCGCCGTCAGATGCTAACGTGCCATAAGTCGGATAAACCAGCGATGTCCAGAAATCTGCGTAAGTACAAATTTCTGGCGTCGCCAGTGACTTGCGCCACATTAGAAACTGCCGGCGCTTACAAAACATGACTAAAGTATGAAATCACCCGCACTGTCTAACACGCCTCCTAAACATAGCCCGACACGTCTAACCCTCTATCCGCTATCCCCCCTCACTATCCTAACAATAAAAAATGTATTAACCCCTAAACCGCCGCTCCCGGACCCCGCCGCAACCTAATAAAGTTATTAACCCCTAAACCGCCGCTCCCGGACCCCGCTGCCAGCTATATTAAATCTATTACCCCCATAAAGTGAGCCCCTACCCCGCCGCCATCTACCTTACCTACCCCCTAAAGTGAGCCCCTACCCCGCCGCCATCTATTTTAAAATTATTAACCCTTAATCTAATCCCCCTACCCCGCCGCCATCTATATTAAATTATTTAACCCCTAAAATACTAAACTATCCCTACCACTAAACCTAAGTCTAACCCTACAAATAGCCCTGAAAAGGGCTTTTTGCGTGGCATTACCCCAAAGTAAACAGCTCTTTTGCCAGCCCTTAAAAGGGCTTTTTGCGGGGCATGCCCCAAAGAAAACTGCTCTTTTACCAGCCCTTAAAAGGGCTTTTGGCGGGGCTCTGCCACAAAGTAATCAGCTCTTTTGCCTACAATCTAAATCCCCCTACACCGCTGCCACCTATAATAAATGTATTAACCCCTAATCTAATCCCCCTACACCGCCGCCACCTATATTAAACACATTAACCCGTAATCTAATCCCCCTACACCGCCGCCAGCTATATTAACTATATTAACCCTAATTATATTAGGGTTAATATAGTTAATATAATTATTATATTATATATATTAACTATATTAACCCTAATTATATTAGGGTTAATATAGTTAATATCGTTATTATATTATATATATATTAAGTATAATAACCCTATCTAACTCTAACATCCCTAACTAAACTCTTATTAAAATAAATCTAATATTAATATTATTAATGAAAATATTCCTATTTAAATCGAAATACTTACCTATAAAATAAACCCTAAGATAGCTGCAATATAATTAATAATTACATTGTAGCTATGTTAGGGTTTATATTTATTTTACAGGTAAATTGTTAATTATTTTAACTAGGTATATAGTTATTAACTATTTAATAGCTACCTAGTTAAAATAATTACCCAATTACCTGTAAAATAAATCCTAACCTAAGTTACAAATACACCTACACTATCAATAAATTAAATAAACTACAAATATCTATCTAAAATACAATTAAATAAACTAAACTAAATTACAAAAACTAACAAACACTAAATTACAAAAAATAAAAAAAAGATTACAAGATTTTTAAGCTAATTACACTTATTCTAAGCCCCCTAATAAAATAATAAACCCCCAAAATAAAAAAATGCCCTACCCTATTCTAAATTAAACAAGTTCAAAGCTCTTTTACCTTACCAGCCCTTAAAAGGGCCTTTTGCATGGCATGCCCCAAAGAAAACTGCTCTTTTGCCTGAAAAAAAAAACACAATACCACCCCCCAACATTACAACCCACCACCCACATACCCCTAATCTAACCCAAACCCCCCTTAAATAAACCTAACACTACCACCCTGAAGATCTCCCTACCTTGTATTCACCCCGCCGGGCAGAACTCTTCATCCGATCCGGGCGATGTCCAATCAAGCGGCAAAGAAGAATTCTTCATCCCGGCGATGTCTTTATCCAAGCGGCAAAGAAGAAGTCTTCATCCTGGCGATGTCTTTATCCAAGCGGCAAAGAAGAAGTCTTCATCCCGGCGAAGTCTTTATCCAAGCGGCAGCAAAGTCTTCTTCCATCCGGCAGCATCTTCCATCAAGCGGCATCTTCAATCTTCTTTCTTCGCTCCTCCGACGCGGAGCATCCATCCTGGCCGACGACTGAACAACGAATGAGGTACCTTTAAATGACGTCATCCAAGATGGCGTCCGTCGAATTCCGATTGGCTGATAGGATTCTATCAGCCAATCAGAATTAAGGTAGAAAAATTGATTGGGTAATGGCTACTTGATTGAATCAGCCAATCGGATTGAACTTGAATCTGATTGGCTGATTCAATCAGCCAATCAGATTTTTCTACCTTAATTCCGATTGGCTGATAGAATCCTATCAGCCAATCGGAATTCGACGGACGCCATCTTGGATGACGTCATTTAAAGGTACCTCATTCGTCGTTCAGTCGTCGGCCAGGATGGATGGAGCGAAGAAAGAAGATTGAAGATGCCGCTTGATGGAAGATGCTGCCGGATGGAAGAAGACTTTGCTGCCGCTTGGATAAAGACATCGCCGGGATGAAGACTTCTTCTTTGCCGCTTGGATAAAGACATCGCCGGGATGAAGAATTCTTCTTTGCCGCTTGATTGGACATCGCCCGGATCGGATGAAGAGTTCTGCCCGGCGGGGTGAATACAAGGTAGGGAGATCTTCAGGGGGGTAGTGTTAGGTTTATTTAAGGGGGGTTTGGGTTAGATTAGGGGTATGTGGGTGGTGGGTTGTAATGTTGGGGGGTGGTATTGTGTTTTTTTTTCAGGCAAAAGAGTAGTTTTCTTTGGGGCATGCCCCGCAAAATGCCCTTTTAAGGGCTGGTAAGGTAAAAGAGCTTTGAACTTGTTTAATTTAGAATAGGGTAGGGCATTTTTTTTATTTTGGGGGTTTATTATTTTATTAGGGGGCTTAGAATAGGTGTAATTAGCTTAACAATCTTGTAATCTTTTTTTTATTTTTTGTAATTTAGTGTTTTTTTTTTTTGTAATTTAGTTTAGTTTATTTAATTGTATTTTTAGATAGATATTTGTAGTTTATTTAATTTATTGATAGTGTAGGTGTATTTGTAACTTAGGTTAGGATTTATTTTACAGGTAATTGGGTAATTATTTTAACTAGGTAGCTATTAAATAGTTAATAACTATTTAATAGCTATTGTACCTAGTTAAAATAATTAACAATTTACCTGTAAAATAAATATAAACCCTAACATAGCTACAATGTAATTAATTATATTGTAGCTATCTTAGGGTTTATTTTATAGGTAAGTATTTAGATTTAAATAGGAATATTTTAGTTTATAATATGAATTAGATTTATTTAATAAGAATTTAGTTAGGGGTGTTAGGGTTAGATAGAGTTAATATAGTTAATATAAATACTATAGTAACTATATTAACCCTAATATAATTAGGGTTAATATAGTTAAAGGGACACTGTACCCAAAATTTTTATTTCGTGATTCAGATTGAGCATGAAATTTTAAGCAACTTTCTAATTTACTCCTATTATCAAATGTTCTTCATTCTCTTGGTATCTTTATTTGAAATGCAAGAATGTAAGTTTAGATGCCGGCCCATTTTTGGTGAACAACCTGGGTTGTCCTTGCTGATTGGTGGATAAATTCATCCACCAATAAAAAAGTGCTGTCCAGAGTACTGAAACCAAACAAAAAGCTTAGATGCCTTCTTTTTCAAATAATGATAGCAAGAAAACAAAGAAAAATTGATAATAGGAGTAAATTAGAAAGTTGCTTAAAATTGCATGCTCTTTCTGAATTATAAAAGAAAAAATTTGGTTTCAGTGTCCCTTTAATATATATAATGTATTAACTATATTAACTATAATATACTTAGGGTTAATATAGATAATATAGCTGGCGGCGGGGTAGGTAGATTAAATTAGGGGTTAATAATTTTAATATAGATGGCGGCAGTGTAAAGGGCTTACATTAGGGGTTAATACTATTAATATAGGTGGCGGCGGTGTAGGGAGGGCAGGTTATAGGGCAAAAGAGCTGTTTACTTTGGGGCAAAGCCCCGCAAAAGGCCCTTTTAAGGGCTGGTAATAGAGCTTATTATTTTAAGGATATATCAGATTAGGGGTTAATAATATTAATATAGCTGGCGGCGGTATAGGGGGATTAGATTAGGGGTTAATAATTTTTATATAGGTGGCGGCGGTGTAAGGGGTCAGATTAGGGGATAGATAAGGTAGATGGCGGCGGTGTAAGGGGTTCACATTAGGAGATAGATAAGGTAGATGGTGGCGGTTTTAGGGGTTCACATTAGGGGATAGATCAGTTAGATGGTGGCGGTTTTAGGGGCTAACAGTAGGGGGCTCATTTATGTAGATGGCGGCGGGGTCTGGGAGCGGCGGTTTAGGGGTTAATAACTTTATTAGGGATTGCGGCGGGGGATCGCGGTTGACAGGTAGATAGACATTGCGCATGCGTTAGGTGTTAGGTTTTATTTAACAGATCGCGGTTGACAGCTAGATAGACATTGTGCATGCGTTAGGTGTTAGGTTTATTTAGCAGGTAGTTTAGGGACTTACGGGGCTCCAATAGTCAGCGTAAGGCTTCTTACGGCTGCTTTTTGTGGCGAGGTGAAAATGGAGTACGATTTCTCCATTTTCGCCACGTAAGTCCTTACGCTGTATATTGGGTACCAAACTGCGCTGGTTTGGTATACCTGTCTATGGCCCAAAAAACTACGGGCGACGCCAGAAATATACGCGCGTAACTTCTAAGTTACGCCGTATATAGGATACCAAACCAGCGCAAATATTGGCGTCCCCAACTTTTGCGGGCGACGATTTTTATCGGATCGTGCCCAATATTATTAGACAATATATCTCCTTTAACAGTAATGTCTAGAAAGTTTATTTGAGATTTTTGCCATTCAAAGGTAAACCTTACCCCATTCTCACTATCATTCAATAATTGGACAAATTGTCTGGCATTATCTTCATCAGACTACCAAATTATTAACAGATCGTCTATGAAACCTCTGTAAAAATAATATACTGTTAGAAGGGATTACTATCTGCATAGACAAAAAAACCTCTCAAGCCATCCCATGAAAATGTTCGCATATGAGGGGGCAAATTTTGCCCCCATGGCAGTGCCCTTTCTCTGCAGATAGTAAATACCTTCAAAAAGAAAGTAGTTGTGCTGTAATAAGAACTTTATAACCCTGACAATATACTCTATAATATGGCTATCCATCTGGTAGTGTAATTCCAGAAGATACCTAAGGGTTAAAACGCCCAGGTTGTGCGGAATGCTGGAATATAATGACACTATGTCTATGGTAAGCCAACTACAGTTAGGTGTCTATGTCAGATTTCAACAAGTTGTAATACATGTGTAGTGTCTTTAATGTAATAGAACAACAGGCTGTAGAATAGCATCAAGCCATTCCGACAGTGATTCTAATAAAGAACCAATGCAAGAAACAATTGTGCGGCCCCTGATGTCATCTAAACTCTTATGAACTGTCAGCAAATTATGGAATAACAGGGTTCTCCACATATAAATATCTCATTGTCTGATCATTCTAAATGCCTAAGTGCAAGCCATCATCTAACATATCATAAAGTTCCCTTTGGAATTTTTTCATTGGATTTGATGGTAAGATGACATATGTATTGGGATCCCTCAACTGATGATTTGCTTCTGCAATATAAACATCCTTGTCCATGAGGACCACACTACCGCCCTTATCAGAATTCTTTATTACAATCGACTGATTATTTTTTAAGGAATTAATTGCTACCTTTTCGTTTACTGACAGGTTATGGGTAGTGGTTCTCTTGGAGTGATGTAATGTGGTCATATCACCCACTACTCTTTTATGGAACAGCTCCAATGTCTTCCCCCTACCCTGTATGGGGTAAAACTGTGATACAGGTTTAAAATTTGGGAGCATATCCTGAGTGGATTCACATTCTACATTGGATTCTGTATGTAGTGCTTCTAGTGTAGTAAGATCACAAATGTCCTGGAAACAAAATTTATCTGCATTGGTATGATTAGAGTGTAAATGCATTCTACTATCTGTTTGCAAGGATTTAGAGTCAATCAAAAAGTGTTTGTGTAAAGTTATCTTCCTGATAAATTTATTAACATTGATAATAGTTTGGAAAAGGTTGATTACACTACCTAAAGGTGGCAATTCCCAGTTTTTGTCTCCCTGAGAGAATATCTGTGTTGTTTGTTGTTGTTCAAAGTTTCCATCCCTCCCCCTGTGGGTTGCTTTATGACAGGATGAAAAACCCGGGTAGTGCACACATTAGGATCAGCCTGAGATGCAGTTACAGATATCATATAACTATTGGACTTTGTGTTTGCAGCAATTACTTTACCTTGTACTTTAGTACTTGGTATTTTAGGCCTTACCCCCAGGCTACTAGCTGTCGACCTGTCCAGCGGAATTCTCATATTAGTAGATGGACATACCTGTGCCGAGACCTCCGGACCAGAGGCCAAGTGGGCAATCTCGGCTTTGGAACCTGAGTTATATTCACAGGAAGTAGAGGCTGCTAGAGAGGACAGATCATCATCTGTAATATCTGTGTCCACAAATATAACCCTTTTCTTTTGTTTGTTGGGTCTACGCCTGCGTGGAACCCCAATGGGTATAGGCTCCTCATTAAAGTTATCAAGGTCTATTTTTTTTTCTTCATAAATGGAAAGAGTCCACAGCTGCGTTCATTACTTTTGGGATTTCAGAACCTGGTCACCAGGAGGAGGCAAAGACACCCCAGCCAAAGGCTTAAATACTCCTCCCATTTCCCTCATCCCCCAGTCATTCTTTGCCTTTCATCCCAGGAGGTTGGCAGAGAAGTGTCAGAAGTTTTCTTATGGAGGGTAGTTCTCTTCAGCATGGGACTGGAGTTTTAAGTAGTCCTGTAAGCCTCTCAGTGAGATGCAGGGAGAGTCTTTCTGGAAAACCATCCCGACTCATATTAACAGCTCCACAAGCAATCAGCGTTGACGAGTTTCCCTGCCTGTTTTTTTCTCTCAAGTCCATGGCAGAAGCAACACTACTATCTGTCACACTTGAAGGGCCATGTTCCTGTTCCACGGTGTAGATTCTGGTAAGATGGTGTCATGAATTGACTTAGGTTTTATACCTTTAAGTCATTTCCTCCGCCTACTCTCACACCCTTATTTAAGGAGCCTCCTTTCCAGACTTCATTGATTGAATATTGAGTTGCTGAGGGAAATATTGAAGCTCCCTCTCTCTCCATACAATTGAGCCTTATTTTTGTGCTAATTAAGTTTATCAACCTAATACCTCTTTGACCTCTTTATTCCTAGAGTCATACCTAATCAACTTTGAATTATCTCACTTCAAGACTAAGGATAGAATTAACTTCTGTCATACAGTTCTCCCCTGATCCAACGCTGCAGCGGCATCTGTGTACACAGAACACTAGCGGTGACGTCACCCGCCGTGCACTTCCTCCGCCGTGAGCAGCGCGCCATTCTCTTCAAACTCCAGCAGTGTGAAGGAGGATATCTCTTCGTGCAATCCAGATTCTACTTCAGCGGTTAGTTTATTCATAAGGTATGTGACTACGAACCTCTACTAAGATTGATTTAAGGCAACAATCTGAACTATGTGGAAATAGAAGTTTTGTCAAGATTACGTATCATGTAACCCCTCTATCAGTGACACTGTGTTTATGTGGGCTATATGAAAACTTCACTTCCCTATTACGGATCTATTGTGTTTATGTGGGCTGTTATTATATGAAAACTTCACTTCTCTATTACGGATCTATTTCAATGAACATAAATGCAATCTTCACAAATGATACTTCATACTACTGGCTACTTATAAATCCTAAAGTCTGCTGTGTTAATTCTGTAATAGAAATTCATTCATATCACTTAAATTCTTTATCCTTATTAATAATCTATGAGAGTGATCATATTATACATGTCTCAGGAATATGTCATAATTAATCACAAATCCAAATATAAAACCAAAATGCAATCATACAGGTTCCTTATAATCAAATAAGTGTTTATATGGAGACAATGAGAGCATACACTCAGTGACCTAGTGTTTAAATTAAGTCTATCACAGAATATTCAAGCCTTTTATATATAAAAAAAAAAAACACAAAAAAAAACTCACTTTCATAATATTACCTATTTTCAGGTTTAATTATGGACCCAGTAGAAATGACTAACCAGATCTCATCACTAAATCAAAAGGTGGAAATTCTGGCCCAAGGCCTAACTGAACTAAAAAATGAGAACAGTACCTTAAAACGCATACTCAATGATTTCATCACACAGAAATCAAATGAGATGCCTGAACCACAGGTTAATCCCCCCATTCCTTTTAGCGGAGATCGCACAAAATTTTGTGTATATAAGAATGCCTGTATCTTATTATTCACACTAAATCCTAGGACATACCGAACTGACAAAATTAAAGTTTTTACAGCCATATCTTATCTCTCAGGTGAACCCAGAGCATGGGCTGATAGGTACTTAGAAACTGAAGATCCAATCTTAAACTCCCTAGATGATTTCTTTAACACAATGGCTGTGCTTTATGATGATTTTAACAAGCAACAAACTGCAGAACAGAAATTGAGATCCCTTAAACAAGGGAAAAGAGCAGTGGAGGATTACATAGCAGATTTCCAGCTATGGGCCACTGACTCTCAGTGGAATTCAGTAAGCCTGAAGAATCAATTCCGCTTAGGCCTCTCAGAATATCTGAAGGATGAACTCTCTAGAGTAGATTATCCAGATACCTTAGAAGCCTTGATAAAGTTATGTATAACCATGGATAGGAGGTATCGTGAATGAAAATACGAAAGACATCAACTAGAATGTACCCCTAAAAAACCCTATCAACCATACCATGAGAAATCACAATCCTCTCCAGTACCCATGGACATAGGCACGATACGTGGACCACTTACTCAGGAAGAAAAACAACGTAGACGCCTAGCAAACTTATGCCTATATTGTGCCAATAAGGAGCATGACGTAGCCAACTGCCCTATACTCACATGTCAAAAGAAGGGTAAGTTTATTCTAGACTGCTCAAATGATTTACCCAATAAACCATCTCATCTTACATTAACATTGTCTTTACAGTGGGATCATCAACAAGTACAGAAAGAAGCTATCGTTGATTCGGGGGCAGACGGAATCTTTATAGATGAATCCGTTGTTAATCTAAATAAAATACCTTTTGAGCAGAAAACCACTCCTGTTTTTGTAAGTCATAGATGGTACACATATTTTAAAAGGACCAATCACTAGACATACCATACCTTTATTAACAATTACACCAGACGGACATAAAGAATACTTATCTTATGATATAATACCAACCTCCATACATCCCATAATCCTTGGGTATCCATGGTTACATAAACATAACCCCTCAGTAGATTGGTTCCACAGTAGTATCACATTCACATCACAATTCTGTTTATCCACATGCTATCCTTACGTAACAATAGGACACTTAACATCTAAACTTCCTATCGAATACCAGGATTTCAGCGATGTTTTTAATTTAAAAAATGCTGAAACACTTCCACCTCACAGACATTATGATTGTCCTATAGATACAAAACCTGGGGTAGAAATACCATCAGGTAGAATCTTTCCTCTCTCCCAAAAGGAATTAAAACATTTAAGAGAATACTTAGATGAAAATCTTAGAAAAGGTTTTATCAGTCCATCATCCTCTCCAATAGCCTCAGCAATCTTCTTTGTGACTAATAAAGATGGAACACTCAGACCGATAATTGATTACCGTGCATTAAATGCTGTCACGATAAAAAACAGATATCCTTTACCACTCATCCCAGAGTTAATTGAACGCCTACAAGGGGCAACTCTTTTTACAAAGTTAGATCTTAAAGGAGCGTATAATTTGATTAGAATGAAACCTGGAGATGAGTGGAAGACAGCTTTCAAAACAAGGTATGGGTTATTCCAATACAATGTGATGCCTTTTGGTCTGACAAATGCACCAGCAACCTTTCAGTTTTTTATTAATGAGATCTTCAAAGAGCTCATGGATACTTGTGTCATAGTATATCTCGATGATATTCTAATCTATTCAAGAAATCTAGCTGATCATAGAAAGCATGTCAGATGGGTTTTAGCTACTTTAAGAGATCATAAATTGTACGCAAAGATGGAAAAATGTCAATTTCATAAAAACACCATTAAGTTTTTAGGATACATAATCTCTCCTAATGGGATCCAAATGGATCAAGAAAAACTTAATGCAATAGCCAATTGGCCTATACCCACTACCCTAAAATCTTTGCAAAGATTTTTAGGCTTTACAAATTTCTACATGAAATTTATAAATCAATTCTCCACAATTGTTCAGCCATTGACACAATTAACTGGAAAACAAAAATTCACATGGGACTCAAAAGCTGATGAAGCTTTTTGAATATTAAAACAAAAATTTACAACAGCCCCCATTTTACGTCTACCAGATCCTGAACTACCATATACTCTGGAAGTAGACGCTTCCAATGTAGGGATTGGAGCCATACTTTCACAACAGAAATGTGGGGATGTACTTCAACATCCTATAGCCTATTTCTCCTGTAGATTATCACCTGCTGAAAGAAATTATTCAGTGGGTGATAAGGAATTATTAGCAATGAAGGTACTACACAACCATTTCAGGTTTTTACAGATCACAAGAATCTGCAATACCTCAAAAAGAATAAAACGTTATCTTCACGACAGGTACGATGGGCTTTATTCTTTGATCGCTTCAATTTCACTCTCACACATATCCCGGGTACAAAGAATCTGAAGGCTGATGCACTTTCAAGATGCTATGAAACTTATGAAGAATCAGAAACCTCGACTCATATTATTCCACCAACTAAAATAATCGGTCTCACCCGCTTAACAACATCTGATTTGTACCAAGCACAACTGACAGACAATGACATTCCTCCCATTTGTACTCCTGATTCAGACTCTGGTCTTTATTTGTACAAAAAATTGATTTATGTACCTAGCAGTTTGCAAAAACAAATCATTCAACAACACCACAACACCCCATTGGTGGGTCATCCAGGAATTGAAAAAACATATGATCTTATAAAAAGAACATACTGGTGGCCGCACATGAAGATGAGCATACAGAAATATATTTCAGATTGTCAAATTTGTGCTACAAAGAAAAAGGAACATCACAAGCCATACGGGTTATTAACCCCTTTATTGTCGACTTGCCCATTTCTCAATCTCACAATACAATAATGGTAGTTGTAGACCATTTTACTAGCATGGCACATTTCATCCCTTTGAAAAGGACTCCCACTGCTTACACCACTGCCACTGTATTTAATAATCACATCGTAAAGTTACATGGCTTGCCTACATCCATAGTGTCAGATCGTGGTACTCAATTTACTTCAAAATTTTGGCGATATCTATGTAAAACCCTTCAAATAACACTAAAATTCACTACAGCCTTTCATCCACAATCAAACGGTCATACTGAACATGTAAACCAGACCCTGGAGCAATATCTCAGATGCTTTATCTCCACTCAACAAGATAACTGGTATGAACTGCTACCAAACGCAGAATTCGCTTATAACAATTCGATAAACAGTTCTACTAGATTATCTCCTTTCTATGCATCATATGGCTATCATCCACGTACTTATCCACATACCCTAACTTGTCCTGAATCACCATTGGTATCAGATTACACTGAAAATTTGAAGGAAGTCATGGTGAACCTACGACTACACCTGAACGAAGCAAAAAACTGCCAGAAAAGGTTTTATGACAAAAAGAGGAAACCGCCTCCACAATATAAACTTAACGATTTGGTTTGGTTATCCACTAAAAATATTCGGTTACCTGTGCCTTGTAAAAAGTTGGCTGCTCAATTCATTGGACCATTTCCAATAGTTAAGATCATTAACGAAAATGCAGTAACTTTACGTTTACCCTCACATATGCATATCCATCCATCCTTCCACGTCTCGCTTTTGAAACCCTTTCAAGGACATGATGCTCAGAATTCCGATACAACTTCCGTCTCTATTGAGGATCCTCAGGAATATGAGGTGGATCAAATACTCGATTCCAGGAGACGTCGAAGGACCGTTGAGTACCTAGTACACTGGAAGGGTTATGATGATGATGAGAATTCCTGGGTGCCACTCCGTGATTTGAATGCACCTGACTTATTAACTTCATTTCATAACGCCAACCCCTTGAAACCCGGGTTTGTTGGGGTGGGCGCTTGAGAAGGGGAATCTGTCATGAATTGACTTAGGTTTTATACCTTTAAGTCATTTCCTCCGCCTACTCTCACACCCTTATTTAAGGAGCCTCCTTTCCAGACTTCATTGCTTGAATATTGAGTTGCTGAGGGAAGTATTGAAGCTCCCTCTCTCTCCATACAATTGAGCCTTATTTTTGTGCTAATTAAGTTTATCAACCTAATACCTCTTTGACCTCTTTATTCCTAGAGTCATACCTGATCAACTTTGAATTATCTCACTTCAAGACTAAGGATAGAATTAACTTCTGTCATACAGTTCTCCCCTGATCCAACGCTGCAGCGGCATCTGTGTACACAGAACACTAGCAGTGACGTCACCCGCCGTGCACTTCCTCCGCCGTGAGCAGCGCGCCATTCTCTTCAAACTCCAGCAGTGTGAAGGAGGATATCTCTTCGTGCAATCCAGATTCTACTTCAGCGGTTAGTTTATTCATAAGGTATGTGACTACGAACCTCTACTAAGATTGATTTAAGGCAACAATCTGAACTATGTGGAAATAGAAGTTTTGTCAAGATTACGTATTATGTAACCCCTCTATCAGTGACACTGTGTTTATGTGGGCTATTAATATATGAAAACTTCACTTCCCTATTACGGATCTATTGTGTTTATGTGGGCTGTTATTATATGAAAACTTCACTTCCCTATTACGGATCTATTTCAATGAACATAAATGCAATCTTCACAAATGATACTTCATACTACTGGCTACTTATAAATCCTAAAGTCTGCTGTGTTAATCCTGTAATAGAAATTCATTCATATCACTTAAATTCTTTATCCTTATTAATAATCTATGAGAGTGATCATATTATACATGTCTCAGGAATATGTCATAATTAATCACAAATCCAAATATAAAACCAAAATGCAATCATACAGGTTCCATATAATCAAAGAAGTGTTTATATGGAGACAATGAGAGCATACACTCAGTAACCTAGTGTTTAAATTAAGTCTATCACAGATGGAGGCTTGGAGGATTTAGGTCCTTCATACCGCAGCTCTTACAGTTTTGCCTTTTATGGTCTCTTTGCAAGTGTCTCTAATCTGAAAGGATTATGGAGACTAGCCTTTCTTTCTACTCTCTTTCCGGTGACTCTGTTCTCTTTCTTATTTTCCTTAGTGTTGCCCTTGGTGCTTTTGCGCTCTAGAGAAATTGCGTGACTTTGTCGCGGCCTAGTACCTTGCTCGTGGGTTGTTGAACTCTGGCTAAGGGTGTTCTCTTCCCTTTGGGCTGGAAATTACGAGTGAGTCCTGTACATGTTCACCGGGTTTCCCGGTTCTCATCCCATGTGAGGTCTGATTGCTTCAAATGGGGTATCTTGTGTTCCCTGAGGGTGCCGTTCATTCTAGGATGATTCTGGGTCCCGGGTCCAGGGTTCTTGTCTTGGATACTTCTTGGATGTCTGGAGACTTATGATCCTGTGGACTGGTTTGGGACGACCCAGTTTTTTTCAGGGACCCTATGTTGCGACATAGGGGCTAGCTCATTGGGCTTGCAAACAGGAAGGCCAGAGTTCACATCCACCTTTGGGTACTGGTTATAAACTTTAAAACCTGACTTGTCCTTCGGATGGAGTTTGCTTCTCTATGGGGAGTTTTTTCTCTGTTGGGTCAACAGTGGTGTCTGGATGATTTTTCTCTGAAAGGTTTTTGTCCTGCCCTGTGTGTAGGAGGTTGGATCAGGGGCTTATTTCTGTAAGGGGCAGCATCTGCTGCTCTGTGGGCTCTGTTCCACATGTTGGAATTTGATCTCTTTACGTAGAGACTGTCTAAGAAAGCTGTGACAGGTCTTCCTATGGATCTATTGCTTTTCTTTGTTCCAGGTCCCAGGGGGTCCTCCTTGGGAGTGCCTTATTTTTGAGGAGCGGATTGGGTTTGCACCAGAGCTCTGTTGGGGTGGGTGAGTCCCCCCTTTTTCTTTCTATTCCCTGGGGGCTTGTGGTTGGGGTCTTTCTTTCCCCTCTGTCTATCAGACATGTCTGCCGCTTGGGCTGGTCCGGTGTTGGAGCAGAATCTGAGATCTGTTGTTCTGATAAATTTGTCCTCAGAGCATTCGAGATACGGTAAGCCTCTTGAGGTTTCATCTTTCTCCATTTTCAAGATTTGTGGGAAGGACTGGCGGCTCTTAGATAGCCTGCAACTTTATCCGCTGGTTAGTGGATACTTAGCAATCTGAAGTATCCTATCTTCAGCTGCTTTCTGCTTGCCCTGCAAGTATTTAAGTTTCAGAGTAATGACTGCAGCAGGCTATTATTTTTGCTTCAGGTGTTGTTCGTCAGACCTATCTGAGCTTGCTGCATGAGGTTTTGCTTCTGAATATTTCTGTATTCTGAGCTACCTTTTTGCGACTTGGGGGACCTTCATCTTCAGTTGCTTTTAGAGTGTGGTTACACTGTGTTAGAGGAAGATCCTCTTTGTTTTAGATTCCTGGCCTTATCCCGTGGTTTCTGTTTCTGGGGTCTGGGCATTGCCTTACCTTATTTCTATGAGACATGTTGGGTCTCTGTTAGCTTGACCTGGTTTCTCAGGTTTTTTTGCTCTGTGATTGTGCCCTTTTTAGAGTTTTTTTTCTGGAGTTCCTTATGCTAGCTGGAAGCTAGCTCAACATACTAATGAACTGTGGCTACTCTGCACTGTAGCAAACTGAGGGTTGCAAGTTCGATCCCCGGCAAGGTCTACTCAGCCTTTCCTCCTTTCGAGGTTGATAAAATGAGCAGCGCCTTGAGTTCCTTAAGGGGGATTAGCCACACTTTACAAGTACAATCATGTTTTCTCTGTGCCTTTTCTTATTTGTGGAAGAATACAGTAGTTTGTTCCCTTTCTTTAGTAAGGGGTGTGTTTTTTAAAGACTGACTGCTGGGGACGGTGTCTCTTGGAGGCTGTTGACTCAGTCGAGTCTAGTTCCTGCGGTCTCTAGCAAGGCTGTGGACTATCTGCGGGTCAGTGTCCTTGGGCTTTTTCCTTTTTTTCAAAGTTATTCTTGGCTTTAGTTAGGTAGGGATTTTCAGGCCTGTGACCCTCAGAATGGGCCACCTCTTGTACCCTCCCATTTTTGCATTCAGTGTCCTCTATAGCTTGGGTATTGTTTTCCCAAAATTAATGAATGCTGCTGAGGACTCTTTCCATTTATGAAGAAAAACTTAAATTATGCTTACCTGATAATTTTCTTTTCTTCAGATGGAAAGAGTCCACAGCTCCCCACCCGTATTTTTTTCTGTGGGGCGTCTGTTATTTTTGTTCTTCTGGCACCTTTTCACCCTGATATTTCTTTTACTGTTCCTTGTTCCTCGGCAGAACGACTGGGGGTTGAGGGAAGAGGGAGGAGTATTTAAGCCTTTGGTTGGGGTGTCTTTGCCTCCTCCTGGTGGCCAGGTTCTGAATTCCCAAAAGTAATGATTGCAGCTGTGGAATCTTTGCATCTGAAGAAAAGAAAATTATCAGGTAAGCATAATTTATTAAAATATCTATTCCTAAATCTCCTAGGCTTATGAGATGCTTACTTTTATCAACTTTACAATAAAGTAAATTATCACTATGTTTCTGAGTGTTTGCTTTCATTATCTCCCTGATATCATTTCTTGTTAAAAGGGAACCTGTATGAAAGCGTTTATTGCTATAGGATAAGTGAATAAAACAGATCTCTGAACTGTAATTTTAACAGTCAGAGAGACTCAAACCAAAGTAAAATTTAAAGTAGAAAAATGAATGTTATAACAAAAATAATAGAAAGGTGAGATTAAGTATGTCATAACAATGTCTCAAGGCAAACAACAATTTTCAGTCTCAAAGTTGAATTTATGTAGAGCTACTAGTGAAATAGGAGTGGGTTGATAATGCTGTTTTGATGAGGCTGTATAGTAACAAATGAAAGTGTCAGAGTATGCGCTTTAAACAACTTCTTAGATACGAGGTGGAGAGGGTAACATTTGTGACCACTGTTGGAGATCTCTTTTATAGCATGCTTATTAGTGACAGATATGTACATACCTTATTTTTTTTTTTAGATATATAGATTACCCGTTATGAGCAATTGAATGTCCGTGCTGCTCCGTGCTGAGTACTCAGCGTCTGTGGGGAGTCTGGCACGCTGCACGCTCAGGTTGTAGAGCGGCGTGGTTGACGTCACTAAAACGGAGAGGCTTGTTCTGAAGTCCCGCCTTGATGCAGACTTGCTCTGAAGTTCCGATTTTAAAAGTTAGTTGCAATCCTCAGAAGATTGCTTTAAAGGTTCCGGTCAGGGAGTAGAATGTAACTGGTTAGATAGTTACAAAGATAAAGTCCCATAAACACTATAGGAACTTAGAGTGTTTAGAGATAGCTTCAAATAAATTGCAGAGACCAAGGAGAATTAGAACAAACTTCCCTCAGACTGCAATAGTCAAGCAATGCAGTGAGGAGAAGGTGTGACTTAAATAGGGCTAAAGGATAGGGAGGAGATCTTCAGTTAAAGGTATAGACTTTAGGCAAAATCATGACAGCTTATGCCAAATAAAACCTTGACCCTACTGGACTTTGGTCACACAATTCGCTTACAAATTCATTGTCAGTAATATCAAAATAGGGAAACTTGGGGGGCGGAGCCAACTGTTGAAGCAGCTAGACGTGTTTTTCTGAAGCTCCGGGCTCTTAGACTTAATTATCGGATTTAATCCACATACAAAGAGCCCAAACTTTCTCTGGGATATCCTAGATAGCCTGTATTTCCCATCATCTACTTAAAGAAATAGAAGATTTACTATCTAGCGAGTTTAACACGGACAATTACTTTACAGCTGCGCCACGAAGAGATACCTGACAGAATCTACATATAATTGGCGCTGTTGTAATGGAGGCCCTAGGGATTTGGGAACAACGGATCCAACAACTCCTAGAGCAGCACTTTCAGAGCTTAAAAGAAGATCTAATGTTGCTACTACTACCCCTCGCACCGCAGCTGTGCCATGAGGCTAAGAGCACAAACCTTATGCACTGTGACGTGGGCCACGCTACACTTGCGGACAACATTCAATACTGCTCAGAGATCCCTTCTAGCGACCTCCCGCTGGGCACTGCATTTTCCAAGTCAGGTCAGACATCGGACCTTTCCCTTCCGCTACTTATATATGCAGAGCCAGTACTTGGGGAGACGTGGTGCTCTAAAGCTTTTCGCACACATGTTAATATGTTTTCTTTGGATCTCCCTGCTCACCATGTTCCTCCAGCCCAACGCCTAACGGCCAACCCGGAAATCGGCTTCTGCTCATCGGAGATGGCTGATGCACTAGAGCCAGCTGACTGTCTGATCCATGGACAGTGTGGAGACCTCACGTTGAAGCCGCTCCTAACTACTGAGACCCCGTTATCCTGGGAACTACAGGGACTGCTCATGATGGTAACGCAGGTTGTCACCCACTTTCTCACTGCAGACAGCGGCTCCTACTCGTTACTAACTCTCGGTGTTTGTGTTCAGCAAGCGCTGTGGAATAGCCTATTGCTCCTGCAGGGAATAGACACCACATATTTGTTCCGGAGCACATGGCTTGCAGACAGAATAGGTGTAGGGTAATCTAGGTCAGACTTAAACCTGGTGAACGGCTATCTGTTAGTTAGATTACCTATATTATATTAATACTCAATATGTGTTTTGGGACTTTGGACTCCGATCTCTGTTGCCTTGTAACTGTGCCATGTTTGGGAATTTCTAGTATTCTAGATCAGGGCGGACTGCCTGAACGCTAGGATTCAATGCACTTAAACCTCACTGACACTAATCTATACCCATATTGCCCTGTTGGCTACTGATCTTGCAGCTGTTTAATATGTTTGTGAATGATATATATGTTGATTGTTCCCTATGTTTTGTATATGTTTGCTTATAGCACTAAGATCTAATTTAACTCGGTATAAGGTATTTTCCTTCCTCTACATCTGAGCCTGCTAACCTAGTCCAGATAGCATTTAACCCAATTGCCTAAAAGCCGTCTATGAGATCAACACGCCTTAATAATGAGATCTACTGGATAGCGAATACACTCCCCTCTACATGCTACACCGTTAGGCTGTGCACCTATAATAACCCATAATATCTATGGAACAAGTTTGTATGCATGTTAATATTTAGCCATAGCACCCTAACTCATAAAGCACATAGCCTATTACATGCTCATGACCCTACTGTTCAGTAACACATATTGTTCAAAGTCTCTCAGATACATACAGCCCTTTCTGCTTTATTTATACACCTCTGTGACAAGGTCTGAGTGATCCGTTTGGATAGATGTGAATGTAGCTATATAAATATGCATCCAGGATTATTGTGTGCAGTCTTACACTGCATAATATACTACATCTTATAATTACCTACCACCGCTGAATATAAGGTATTAAAATAGCCCTCATGCGCACTTGATGTAAGCAAGAACTCTTCCTTTTATACGCGTGCAATTTGGTGTGTATTAGTTATAATTTTTACCTAAAATCATAGCATATACATATTGTCTGTTAGCTTGCTGTATAATTCTATATTGAATACCAATGTACCCTACCTTTCTTAGAGTTTTATTATTCCTTATGGTTCATATGAACTACTTCATTAACCCTTAAGTGTAGATATGATTCACAGTACTATTGTATTTAGCTATGCTTCTATAATTCTCAGTAAACCTCTGATATATACGTTTTTGTTACCAATGTTGTTTTAGGCTGTGAGATAGATAATGTCACCCCCAATTGCTCTTCTAGACATGCGTTACATAACCTTTTGTCCTGGGACATTTACCATACTACATTTGCTTTCTCGTTCTTAATGTTTATTGATTATGACACCTTTAGTTATTGTTTATTGCCTACAGATCTCTGCTGGTCATTGCGATCATACCTTATATCACTTCTCCCTCATATGCTTCACGCAGCCTCTCTTTAACACTTTAGTTTCGGTTATAAAGACGTGATATTACACTTTAATGCTTATCCTACAGCAGATACTTAGACTTGGTCATTCTACAGATATATTCCCCCTTACCAAAATGGCAGAACTATAACTCCCAATACCACATGCCATGGAGCCCAGTATATATACTCAGTTCAAATTGTCTACTATATTATTAATTACACTATTATTGATTGTGAGGAATATCTTATATCTTTGTATTATTGATCTCTTAAAGATGCCAAGTTACCACTATCAGCCAAGCTTATAGATTACATTACATTCCCATATGGGAGACTCGCAACATACATGATCCCAGGTCCGCCCACCATATAGATTAGATATAAAAACTTCCTTCCCTCATAGCTTCACTTGTTTAAACACGCCTCTCATAGTTTCCTATCTTAGCCACTACTATGTACATATTTAGCATACATAGATTTATAACCGAACCCATACTGCAGCCCCTCCAAATTAGGCTCCGCCCCCCAGCTTTCTCCTCCCCCGTCCCCTCCCCCTCCCACAACTCGAGTGGCTTTGGCCCACTGTAATCCCTCTTCCTTCCAGTGCTCTATGACCTACCTATGGTCACCCTACAAGCTAACTCCCCACATCATCGCAGCAATCCTCATTTTATTCATCCTAGAGATGTGGAGACCAGATTACAATAATTAAAATATAAAATGAAGTTTCACTTCAGTTCGCCCAAGCATATATTTGACACCCCCCTAGACACAACATAGGTTTCTACAGGTTAAGGCTGACCTTATGATATTACTATGGTTATGTTTATTTCTGTGAGCCCTAAAAATGCATGATTTACCTTGATATATAGTTCAGTTACTCCTCCACTAGCCTAACAGATATAAGGGGTGTCAACACTGTTGTGCTGTACTTTTGTGTTAATTTGATGATTGGGCAAATGTTGTATTTTGTATTCTTTGTGCTTTCTGAAACTTCAATAAAAAATAAGTTTAAAAAAAAAAAAAAAAAAAAAAAAAAAAAAATAGGGAAACTTTTTTACCCTTAACCCCCTAGGTATCATATTGAAACCTAAATATTTATTTAAAATCCCGGTGTCAAGTTTAAGGCGTACCCCCTTCAATCTCATAATCTCCAAGGAGTAAAACAAGTCCCCCAATGTAATGTCCTGAGAGTCATTAAGAAAAAAGTCCTCTAATTCCAAACCTTCAAAATCATAGTCATTAGGAGGTAATAGTGAATAGTCCTGATATTTCAGGAATGAGGATGGGCAGGGATCAAGGAAAAAGAAGCATTCAAAGAGTAAAAGTACCCTCACATCAAACTCATAGTCCCAGAAACTTAATAAAACTCTCGGTGCCCCATCTTCAGATAAATGCTCAGTTAGTCCAATGCAAGTCTGGGAGGTGCTAATGGAACAGCATTATAGGTGATAAATGACCGTAAACCCCATACATAAAAGTCCTGGCATCCTCTTAGCGGAATAGGGGACCAACTCACCCTTCTTCCAAGACGATATGTCCTCACTTGATAACGGGAGGAGGATCCTATGACTGCCGCTTTGCAATCTAGGCGCAGCGTGTGGAAATCCCCGCCACTGCGGCCGCTTCACCAAGATGGATTCCTTCACTTCCAGGTATGACATATCCAGGGGGCATAGACATGTGCTGTGCACAATCCAATCAAAACAATCCAGACAGGTTAGCCAATAAACTTATATGCTGAAAATGGGGGTATGTTATCAAGGACAGAGGACACAGGTTTCAAGACAAATGGAAGGACTTGTAGTCCATAAAAATGTAAAAGGCAAAGAGGAAATCTTGAATCCATAGCTAGTTAAAATCGAAAGCTCTATGATTATGGCACTAGCTGAAACTATAGAGAAATAGTTAAGTCTGGCACTGTGAAAAATAATATAGTAGGAATAAAGGGATATAATATTCCCTGGTGCTAACCCTTAGAAGAATTTCTTGATTAAGGATAGGGGGAAGAAACTGGACTAGAAGGGGTTAATTAGCACTCATTCCTATAATTATTAGTGAGTATGTTGAGATATTCAACTATTCAAAAGTATAAAGTAAAGTTAAGTTAAAACTTAATATTTATTAAACCACTAATTAAAAAGAGTGTAAATGAGCAAGACACTCTCACCATTTACAAAATGCCCCACAATTCCCTCTACACTCACACCAGTGAGAATCACCCTGCAGTAACCCAGACAATGAACACAGCTTCCACCACCCCCCTGTATTCCTGGCCAGTAACAGGATACGCTGGCTTCAGGTGACAGGGATGGCTTCTATTCTGTGTGCACACGTCCCTTGCAGTGGATTGTGGTGTGAGAATTAAATGATTAAAAACAATTATGCTTGAATAAGCATACTGTTAAGTTTAGGCACAAACGCGTTTCGGCCGAGTAGCGGCCTTTCTCAATGTGCAATCCAAATTTGACAAGACGAGTGACTCGCTACCAGCACCTTTTAAACCAAACCCCCTATTCTATTCACCCAATCGTAGCGTGCGTTTGCATCACGCCCACCTTTCAGCGAATCACAAGCGATTTAGAGTAGCGTGCTGTGGGGTTGGAAGTCAATGACCGATTGGTTGTGATAACTTACTGCAGGCCCAATCAGAATTAGCCTATTGTTTTCTACGGTCATAGCAAGATTGCTTATTGCTTATGCTGTTGCTGCGATCACTGTAAATATTCCGATTCTATGTGCACCCAAAATGGTTCCATGAGCTAGTGATTACTTAGGTACAATAGTCATTGCAGTAAATAATTATCATATACCTAGTATGTCAATAAGTCCGGATTATGAACTGTAGCTCATTTGATGAGTTTATAGCTGTAAGCATTAGCGGTTAGTGTGTAAAAAACATATGGTGCTAATGTTATAATAAATTGAATATATTTATTTTAAAACAACCTAGACATTATATAATCATTGTATAATCCCAAACATATAGAGTAACATATTTGTTATATCATTGTATCTTCGTTGGTAAAATGACACAGTGATACGTTAAGCACATAAAAAAGTGTTAGTCCTCTACAGGGATTATTCTGGGTGCACATTAAATTGAGGATATTATTTGTTGCAGTGGGCTTTCTAAAGGTTTCTGTCTCTAGATGTTTACAATAATAATCTAGAGACAGAAACCTCAATGCTAACAGTTTCCATCATCCTAACACCATTAGGAGTTTACCAACTGGGGAGTATTTGAGGATTCGCAGGAATTCGTCATCACTAGAATCCTTTCATAAGGCTGCTGATGAATTAAGGAATAGATTACTTCTAAGGGGTTATTCTAGAAAGTCTCTGAAGAGAGCCTATCAGAAAGCACTACATAAAAACAGGGAGGAACTTTTAAGACCCAAAAGGATACAATCCAATTCCAATCCGTTAAGATTCATCTCTACATATTGTAACCAAAGCCAACAGGTATCTAATATACTATCTAAACACTGGCATATCTTACAATTAGATGAACTGCTTAACTCCATTATCCCACAAAATCCTTTGTGCACCTATAGATGGGCAAACAATCTAAGTGATCAACTAACCTCCAGCCACTTTGACAGAAATGCCAAAAAAGCTCCGATCTATAAAGGATCTATAGCATGTGGTATTGTAAAAACTGCACATATATGGTTAAAAAGAAATATATGTTAGATAGATTTAACAAAAAATGGATGATTCAAAATCACATCACTTGTAAAACATCAAATGTTATTTATTGTCTATCATGCAGCTGCAACTGTTTTTATGCAGGTATGACCACTAGATCAATGGGGGTTAGAATCACTGAGCACCTAAGCAACATTAGGAATGCAGCAAAGGATGTAGAAAAGGGCAAACAAATCACCAGTGTTGCCAGGCATTTTCTACATTGTCATGAAGGAAAAACCAATACTTTTAAGTTCTGGGGACTAGAAACAATACGCCCAGGCATACGTGGAAGGGATATGGAACAAGCCCTTTTGAAAAAAGAGGCTAGATGGATTTTTAACTTAAATGCTGTCATGCCTAATGGCATGAATGAGAATAATAATTTTTGGGCATTCCTCTAATTTTTAAGTTTGGATTTTTTAACTGTACAGTTCATATTCATCTCTTGCAAATATATCAATCATAATTGATGATCATTAACAAACCGAATTCTAATGTGCACCCAGAATAATCCCTGTAGAGGACTAACACTTTTTTATGTGCTTAACGTATCACTGTGTCATTTTACCAACGAAGATACAATGATATAACAAATATGTTACTCTATATGTTTGGGATTATACAATGATTATATAATGTCTAGGTTGTTTTAAACTTAGAATAAATATATTCAATTTATTATAACTTATTAGCACCACATGTTTTTTACACACTAACCGCTAATTCTTACAGCTATAAACTCATCAAATGAGCTACAGTTCATAATCCGGACTTATTGACATACTAGGTATATGATAATTATTTACTGCAATGACTATTGTACCTAAGTAATCACTAGCTCATGGAACCATTTTGGGTGCACATAGAATCGGAATATTTACAGTGATCGCAGCAACAGCATAAGCAATGAGCAATCTTGCTATGACCGTAGATAACAATAGGATAATTCTGATTGGGCCTGCAGTAAGTTATCACAACCAATCGGTCATTGACTTCCAACCCCACAGCACACTACTCTAAATCGCTTGTGATTCGCTGAAAGGTGGGCGTGATGCAAACGCACGCTACTATTGGGTGAATAGAATAGGGGGTTTGGTTTAAAAGGTGCTGGTAGCGAGTCACTCGTCTTGTCAAATTTGGATTGCACATTGAGAAAGGCCGCTACTCGGCCGAAACGCGTTTGTGCCTAAACTTAACAGTATGCTTATTCAAGCATAATTGTTTTTAATCATTTAATTCTCACACCACAATCCACTGCAAGGGACGTGTGCACACAGAATAGAAGCCATCCCTGTCACCTGAAGCCAGCGTATCCTGTTACTGGCCAGGAATACAGGGGGGTGGTGGAAGCTGTGTTCACTGTCTGGGTTACTGCAGGGTGATTCTCACTGGTGTGAGTGTAGAGGGAATTGTGGGGCATTTTTTAAATGGTGAGAGTGTCTTGCTCATTTACACTCTTTTTAATTAGTGGTTTAATAAATATTAAGTTTTAACTTAACTTTACTTCATACTTTTGAATAGTTGAATATCTCAACATACTCACTAATAATTATAGGAATGAGTGCTAATTAACCCCTTCTAGTCCAGTTTCTTCCCCCTATCCTTAATCAAGTACTAGCTGAAACTAGTAAGACCGGCCTGTTCCTTTTGTATTCTGTGATTGGGATGATGGATTCTATTTTGTCACCACACTTACTAATTTTTAAATCAAGGAACATGAATGAAATTTAAGATTCATTTAATTATTATTAAGGGATTCCATTAACTCTTTCAGTTCCATTACTGTGCCATTCCACAGGAGAAGGGCATCAGCAATATACCTGATCCATAGCTTAAATTTTCCTAAGTCCTGTGGAATGTCAATAATATTCTCAGCCTCCCATTTACCTAAGTATAAGCAGGCATAGGTGGGGGCACATCATGCCCCCATCGCTGTGCCTATTAGTTGTCTGTAATATTTCTTGTTAAATGTAAAATAATTCTGTTCCAACAGAAATTGCAGCAAAGTTACAATAAATTCAGTATGTTCCTCATATTGTTTACCTCTTTGCATCAGGAAGTATCTTACTGCTTCAATTCCTAATGTATGAGGGATAAAGAATATAAAGACTCCACATCTATTGATACCAATAATGTTGTTGAAGACACATAAATATTATACAGTTTTTTATTTTAAAAACGTCTCTGGTGTCCTGGTCGTATGATGGTAAAGACAATAGATATGGAGGTAAGCACCAGTCTACATATTTTCCTATGTTCTCACATAGACTATTAATCCCGGAGACAATGGGTCTCCCAGGTGGGGGAATTTTATTTTTGTGTAGTTTTGAAATTGTATAAAATGTTGTTACCACTGGGAACTAATTCTTCATAAATGTATACTAATTGTTATTGATTGTTCCTTCTTTAAATGCATCTAACAAAATTTTATATATTCTTTTCTTATATGCAAGTGGGGTCAAATTTCAATGTCTCATATTGATTTTTAGAGTTTAGCTGTCTTAAGCATTCATTTGTGTAATCATGATTATTCAATATTACCATGTTCCCTCCCTTATCCGAGGGTTTCATTACTATGTTGGAATCTTGTGTTAATTCCTGAAGTGCCCGCTTTTCATCAATAGATACATTGTCAGTTGCAATCCAATTCTCATCTAAAGCTTTTAAATCTTTTTCTACCAGTTTTACAACGTTAAGAACATTTGGGACCATGGAAAGAGATGGCATATATGTTGATTTAGGTTTCAATGTACTAAAACCTAGATTTTCTTTAAGTGTTTTTTTATCATGCATATCCAATTTAACTGTGTCATTTTTATTTTGGTAATTTTTTCTTTAAAACTACTCTTCTTGCAAACATATGTAGATCTTTTGTAGATGTGAATCTATCCAATTATTTGAAGGACACAAAGTTAAATCCCCTTTCAATAATTGTATATATGATTCCTCCAAATTCTTATTGGATTGATTGGCAACTTGTAACTCCTCATCTCTTATTACACTAGGGGTTCTATTTCTCTACATTCTGTGAACTGCATAGTGTATAGCCTCCCTTTCGTCCCTCATCCTTTTTTATGCTTTCTGCCCCCCCCCCCCTTTTCTGGTTTTTCTTTGACTCCTAGTTTCCCCCAGTCCAAAAAAAAATCCTTCTCCTGCGCTGACATCTTCCTCGATTACTATTACTATCTGACCCTGATCTCTCTGAGTCTGATGAATTCTAGGTATACCTTGTTGCATATTCATACACTTTATCTCCCTTATAGTCTAAAATAATCCTTTATTTGATTTTGTCTCTTCCTGCAATTTTCTGGCTTCAACTAGAATTTCGTCCTTTAGTTTCTTATAATCATAACTTGTGAACCATTTTTCAAATGCTGTCTCTGATTCACTCATAATTAATCTCATAAGATTAACAGAAGACTCAGAGAGGCATTTATCCCATTTTTTCTTAAAATCTTTAGTTAGTGGGTTATTCAAATTATTACCAGGTCTATTTCTTAGCCTTAACCCACGTGTTATCATGTCACTATTAATATATCTTTGCAAACTTGAAATTTCCCATTTCAGTTTCAATTGTTTTATAAGGTTGTTTTGTGCATCTTGTAATCATGATATAAAGATCCATTGCTAACAATTACAATGTTTTTTATCAGTTTCTAATGAAAATGTTTCATTAAGATCATATTCCCACCCTCTCTAATTAATCTCTCATTAATACTCGCCATAATTAAATCATTTAAATACTCCCTCTGATTGAATGTTGGTTATAAACGAAGAAAAAAAACACTAACAGTTTAGAAATAAAAAAAAAAAAAAAAATACAACCACCTTAGGAAATTGAAAAAGAAACCCCCAGGAGAAAATTGAACCCTATATTAACAAATATTAATAGGGACCCTTGGTGCACAGAGTTTAAAATTTAATTGATGAAATATAAAGAGGAACATGAAAAGTGGAACTAACGCAGCACACCCCTCATATGGGGGTATAAATTAATTGTAACCAACACGTACAAATACAGAGGGAGGCCAAATGCTGCAGATAAATCATCATTTGTGTGTTAATAAATTATAAGTTTATCTGCAGCATTTGGCCTCCCTCTGTATTTGTACGTGTTGGTTACAATTAATATATACCCCCATATGAGGTGTGTGCTGGGTTAGTTCCACTTTTCATGTTCCTCTTTATATTTCATCAATTAAATTTTAAACTCTATATATATATATTTCATATAGGTGGCGAGAGTTCACGAGCTAGTTACTGATGGGATATAGATTCCTACCAGGAGGAGGCAAAGTTTCCCAAACCTCAAATACCTATAAATACACCTCCCACCTCACTCATACCTCAGTTTTAAAAACTTTGCCTCCTTAGGAGGTGGTGAAGTATGATGTGCTTTATTCTTTAGTGAAAGGCGCTTCTAAACATATTCAAGCCCAGTTCCTCTCTAAGTACAGCGATTGTCTGAGGGATGTGAAGGGAGTATTGTCTGATGACACCATGTTTTCACCTATGGGAAATGTATTCATAAGGCTCTCTGTAAATTTGGTTGCAGGGATTCATCTGCTGCCTCCCTTTACAAATTGACATTATACTCCACTACCATTACCTCTGCTGATATGTTTCAGTACTGGTTTGGTAGTCTGCTATATGTGGACGGGTGTCTTATGGTAAGTTTTATATATTTTTTTCATTAAAACACTCTCAGCTATGGAAGGTACATTATTAAATGTGTATAAATATATGTATTTGTCATGAGACAGGTTGTTTTTCTCCTTAAGTGTCATAAATGCAGCATGAGTTTGTGATACATTGCTTTTTAGTGTTTGGGGGCTAGTTAAACTATTACAGCAAACACATTTAGCTTTGGTAGAAATATGTACAGGCAGCTCAGTTTCAGTATTGTAGCATCTGAGGCAGGTTCAGTTTGAGACATCATGGCAAAAAAAGTACAAGAAAAATTAGTTGCCATACATCACTTGCTCCTTAATACAGCATACTTTAAAAAAAAAAAAAAAATGATCTGAATAATTCAGCTTAATCATGTGGCTGTTGTTTTGATAATTTATTACATGCTGACAATATTTCTATAAGTACAAAAGCATCCACTCTTCCTCCCTCACAGGTATTCCTGCAGCAATGAAAGATTTCATTGCTACAGCCATAGAGAAGGCTATGATTGTTATGCCACTTTCAAATAAACATAATAGGACATTACAAAATTTTCTACTCACCGTCAACATACTGACATATCCTCTACTGATGGGGGTTCTTCTGATTCAGAGGATCCTACATCAGTGACAGAGATTAACAAATCTTCATTTTTGTTTAAAATTGAATATATTCGCTCTCTTTTAAAGGAAGTATTGTTTACTTTGGGGATTGAGGAGCCTAAAACACCTGATAAAAAACTTGTAACCATTTACAGGGAGTGCAGAATTATTAGGCAAATGAGTATTTTGAACACATCATCCTCTTTATGCATGTTGTCTTACTCCAAGCTGTATAGGCTCGAAAGCCTACTACCAATTAAGCATATTAGGTGATGTGCATCTCTGTAATGAGAAGGGGTGTGGTCTAATGACATCAACACCCTATATCAGGTGTGCATAATTATTAGGCAACTTCCTTTCCTTTGGCAAAATGGGTCAAAAAAAGGACTTGACAGGCTCAGAAAAGTCAAACATAGTGAGATATCTTGCAGAGGGATGCAGCACTCTTAAAATTGCAAAGCTTCTGAAGCGTGATCATCGAACAATCAAGCCTTTCATTCAAAATAGTCAACAGGGTCGCAAGAAGCGTGTGGAAAAACCAAGGCGCAAAATAACTGCCCATGAACTGAGAAAAGTCAAGCGTGCAGCTGCCAAGATGCCACTTGCCACCAGTTTGGCCATATTTCAGAGCTTTTGGAGGAACAAGTATAGAGTGAGTGCACCTAGTGTGTGTATATTTAGAGATAAATAATTTTTATCTAAAGAAATAGTTTTTGTAACCTCGCTCTGTACCCTACAATAATTGACAGTTGTTCCTTCAAACGACTGTCTAATAAATGAAACGTGAATTAACCAAGGTGAGGGGAGCTTATGGTGTGGGTTAAGAAAGTTGTGTCAGAGTGTTTTTCACTATGTGTATTATCACAGTAGAAATGAAAATAAAAGTAATGAAGCTTATATATAGATAGTATTTATTTAAAACACTTAAAACAAGTTAGAATTGTAAGTATAGAGCTCTAATACTTTAAAACATTAAAAACAATATACAATTAATATAAGGACAACATTGGAGAATTATGAACAGTCTTTTTGATTTGTTTTCAATTTGTTCATATAGTCTGATCAATTAATTTGATTGAATTCGTTTTTTGTTTAGAAAGTTTTTTATATGAATGTTTTACTTTTACTCACGTTTTTGTCTTGGATAAAAAACTTTTAAATGGCCTTAATATATGTCCAGGATAGGCCGTTGAGGAGACAAAAGTAAATAGATGACAGTCTTATGTTTAAGACGCTCTTTATCTTAAAAGGTCAAAAATTGCAACTTATGAAAAGAAAAATTGTAACGTTGTTTCAAATTTTTGCAAGTCTTTTAAGAGGAGAGACAATTGGTGTTTCTATATTGGATATATCTGGAGAAATCGATGTGCTTAAGGTTTCTTTGCCAATTTCACTTGTAGATGTGGTGTTTGATATTTGATAAAAGGAAGGACTCGTTGGTCTCCGAGACTTTTTACCCTGTTTTTGGTAGATTTGATGTATAGGGTTTGCAGGAGTCTCTAGGAGGCTTGTAGTGTTTGTTGGTATTTGGGTCTTTGGTTAAAATCGTGATCGTTGGTCTCTGAGACTGTTTACCCTATTAATATGGTGAATTTGATGTTCAGGGTTTGCTGGAGTCTCTAAGAGGCTTGTGGTATTTCTGGATGATATTATCTTGGATCCTGATATCAGTTTCAGATACAGGTAAATTTACTTTGAGGTTCTGAGGACCGGGACAATTTTATCTGTCCGTAGAGGTTCTTTGTAGTGAATTGCTTCTTTTTTGCGTTTGTCAGCGTTCAAACGTTAGTTATGATGAATCCGCTTATAAGTTCAACATCCCACAGTGTGGGCATATAGCATCAAAAGAGGGTGCACACTCAGGAGGGCAAATCTACGCGTTTCGGCGGGTGCCTTTATCAAGATGCCTCTGAGAGTGTTCGCGGTCATTTTTAAAGGTGTAGGTGAGTAGTGATTGGTCAATTTGTGACCAATCCTAGCTCCAATTTTTAGAGCATTTTTTTCACATTTATTAGCGTGTATTACAAGATAGACAAGTTGTTAGTGATAAGTGTTAAACAGTTTGAAATATTTGGAATGTGATCTAATGCTTTATCTGGTGAAATTTGTGAGTGTGCCCTCTTACTAAATTGTTGTTTGATAAAACAAAACAATGGGATATATGTAATCAGGTAATGTGATCACTTGGGAAAAAGGTTGAGATATAGTGCTAATCTTAGCTCTGTTTTAGATGCTTGTAGTTTGGAGTCTCAGGTATTTTTGTTCTTTATGGAACTTTTGTTGAAGTCCATTTTAATATAATATTATGACAATATTTTTTCAAATGTAATATATTTTAAAGTATACTGGTTAACTAATTATCGCAGTGTATAAATAGACACTTAAATTTTATAATTTAGATTATAAAATTCAGATTATAAAATTCAGATCGAACTCCATATTTAACCCATGTGGGTGTAGAGTTTTAAAGGAGTAGATGTACTCCGCTTCTTTTCTAAGTAGGAGGTTTTCTAAATTACCACCTCTAGGATTGAGGAAAACTTTTTTAACTCCCCAAAATTTCATGTCTTGGGTGTTGCCATTGTGATGTTCAGTAAAATGTTTGTATAAGTTAGTGTTGGTTGATTTATGTTCTATATGATGAAGGTGCTCTCTTATGCGGTCTCTGAGCATACGGCTAGTTTGACCAAAGTATTGTAAACCACATAAACATTGTATGCAGTATATAACATTTCTATCGGAACAGCGTATAATTTCTTTGATATTGATGTATTGATTATTATTAGTAGATTCTATGGTTTTTATCTTGCTACTATGTTTGCAAGATTTGCAGGATATGCAAGGGAAATAACCTTCAACTTTTTCATTATTAAGATCAATTGTGTTGTGGTTATGGGAAACCTTTTTCTTGAATTCACTTGGTGATATTATGTTTTTAAGATTTTTTGCTTTCTTAAAAATGATGTCTGGGTGGTTTTTTAGTTTATGTCCTAATACTTGGTCTTGTTTTATATAATGCCAGTGTTTGTTTAGGATCTTTTTTATTTCAAAATGTTGTGAATTGTACTGTGTTATGAACGGTATAAACAATGGATCATTTATTTTTGGGTTAATTTCTGGCTTTTGTTTGGGTGCAAGTATTGAGTTTCTATCCATTTCTTTTACCTCTAGTTGTGTTCTATCTAGTGATTGGATATTATATCTTTTTTCAATGAATCTTTGTTTTAAAATTTCTGATTGAGTAGAGTATTGGTTTATGTCTGAACAGTTTTTCCTAATACGAGTGAATTGATTTTTGGGAATATTTGTTTTCCATTTATTTAGATGGCAGCTTTTATTGTGTATGTAGTTATTGGCATCAGTTTTTTTAAAATAGGTTTTAGTTGTGATTAGTTTGTTTTTAATTTCTATTTCTATGTCTAGATAGTTGATAGAATTTGTGCTGAATTCGTGAGTGAAGTTGAGACCTAGTGTGTTGTTATTTAGATCTTCTAGGAATAATTCTAGTAGTTCTGGTTCGCCTTTCCAAATTATGAACAGGTCATCTATGTAGCGATAATATAGCACAAGGTTCGCCCCCCATGGGCTAGAGTTTATGTATTTATGTTCAAAATAGCCCATGAATAAATTAGCATAACTGGGGGCGAACCTTGTGCCCATAGCTGTCCCTTTATGTTGTAGAAAAATCTCTTCATTAAATAAAAAGGAGTTGTTATATAGTATGAAATGGATACAAGTGATTATAAATTTATTTTGTTCTTTATTTAAATTTGTGTCCTTGTCTAGAAAGAATTTAATTGCTTTAAGTCCTTTTTGATGATCTATGTTAGTGTATAGAGAGTTAACGTCGCATGTTACTAGGAGGTAGTTTTCTTCCCAAGAAATATCATTTAGAATGTTGAGTAATTGGGTGGAATCTTTTAGGTAAGAGGGTAATTGGGATACATAAGTCTGTAAGAAGAAATCAACATATTGAGAGAGATTTGATGTGAGGGATCCTATACCGGATATGATGGGTCGTCCTGGTGGTTTTGTTAAGTTTTTATGGATTTTGGGAAGTATATAAAAAGTGGGGACAATGGGGTTTGTAATATTTAGAAAATCAAATTCATTTTTTGTGAGTATTCCTGAGTATAATGCTTTTGTGAGAATGTCTTGTAATTCTTTTGCTTGATTTTTTAAGGGATTTGTTCTCAATTTTTTATATGTTGTTCGATCATTTAAAAGTTTGTATGATTCCTCTAGATAGAAGGATGTGTCCATTAGGACAATTCCTCCGCCCTTGTCAGCTTGTTTGATAGTGATGTCTTTATTATTTTTCAAATCTTTTATTATTTTTAGTTCCCTTTGGGACATGTTCCATTTAATATATTTATTTTGGTCTAGTTTATCTATGTCCTGTTTGACCATTTTTTCGAAAAGTTTAATGTCTTCACTTTTTTCGTTTGTAGGATAGAATGTTGAGGGGGCTTTTAGATTTGTGTGTTTAAATTTTTGTTCGTTGTCTTTTAAGGTTTTGTTTTCCAGTGGGTTTTTAATAAAATATCTTTTTAAAGTTAGTTTGCGTATGTATTGATTTATGTTTATGAGGGTTTCAAATTTGTTTAGTTTGCACGAGGGTGCAAAAGACAGACCTTTATTTAGAATTGATTCTTGGAGAGGGTTTAGTTGGTGTTGACTTATATTGAATATTCCAGTATGTTTTATTTCTGTCTTTTTGGAATTTTGTCTAAGTTTTCTTCCCTTTCTTCTACCTCTAATTCTCTTTTGTTTCTTATGATTCTTTTTGGAAGGCTGTAGTGTGTATTGGTTTTTGAAGTTCCTTCCCCCAAAGGGGCCTGTTCTAAAAAAACTTTTTGTTGCTCTGAATTTTGAGGTGCAGGGGACCTAAGATTTTGTTCTAATGGTTGATACCTGTTTCTAGTCTGTATTCTCCAATCTGAGTTGGAGTCATAATTATTGAAATTTCTTGTGTGGTTAGTGTGATATGTGTTTTTGTTTCTGTATGTGTAACGAGCAGATTGGTCATAATTATCATAATTATGTCTATAATTATGTTGATTATCTGGTTTGTTATACCATTCGCGGTTATCCCATCTGTGTTCGTAGTAATTATTTAGTAGTTATTTAATGAAGAGATTTTTCTACAACATAAAGGGACAGCTATGGGCACAAGGTTCGCCCCCAGTTATGCTAATTTATTCATGGGCTATTTTGAACATAAATACATAAACTCTAGCCCATGGGGGGCGAACCTTGTGCTATATTATCGCTACATAGATGACCTGTTCATAATTTGGAAAGGCGAACCAGAACTACTAGAATTATTCCTAGAAGATCTAAATAACAACACACTAGGTCTCAACTTCACTCACGAATTCAGCACAAATTCTATCAACTATCTAGACATAGAAATAGAAATTAAAAACAAACTAATCACAACTAAAACCTATTTTAAAAAAACTGATGCCAATAACTACATACACAATAAAAGCTGCCATCTAAATAAATGGAAAACAAATATTCCCAAAAATCAATTCACTCGTATTAGGAAAAACTGTTCAGACATAAACCAATACTCTACTCAATCAGAAATTTTAAAACAAAGATTCATTGAAAAAAGATATAATATCCAATCACTAGATAGAACACAACTAGAGGTAAAAGAAATGGATAGAAACTCAATACTTGCACCCAAACAAAAGCCAGAAATTAACCCAAAAATAAATGATCCATTGTTTATACCGTTCATAACACAGTACAATTCACAACATTTTGAAATAAAAAAGATCCTAAACAAACACTGGCATTATATAAAACAAGACCAAGTATTAGGACATAAACTAAAAAACCACCCAGACATCATTTTTAAGAAAGCAAAAAATCTTAAAAACATAATATCACCAAGTGAATTCAAGAAAAAGGTTTCCCATAACCACAACACAATTGATCTTAATAATGAAAAAGTTGAAGGTTATTTCCCTTGCATATCCTGCAAATCTTGCAAACATAGTAGCAAGATAAAAACCATAGAATCTACTAATAATAATCAATACATCAATATCAAAGAAATTATACGCTGTTCCGATAGAAATGTTATATACTGCATACAATGTTTATGTGGTTTACAATACTTTGGTCAAACTAGCCGTATGCTCAGAGACCGCATAAGAGAGCACCTTCATCATATAGAACATAAATCAACCAACACTAACTTATACAAACATTTTACTGAACATCACAATGGCAACACCCAAGACATGAAATTTTGGGGAGTTAAAAAAGTTTTCCTCAATCCTAGAGGTGGTAATTTAGAAAACCTCCTACTTAGAAAAGAAGCGGAGTACATCTACTCCTTTAAAACTCTACACCCACATGGGTTAAATATGGAGTTCGATCTGAATTTTATAATCTGAATTTTATAATCTAAATTATCAAATTTAAGTGTCTATTTATACACTGCGATAATTAGTTAACCAGTATACTTTAAAATATATTACATTTGAAAAAATATTGTCATAATATTATATTAAAATGGACTTCAACAAAAGTTCCATAAAGAACAAAAATACCTGAGACTCCAAACTACAAGCATCTAAAACAGAGCTAAGATTAGCACTATATCTCAACCTTTTTCCCAAGTGATCACATTACCTGATTACATATATCCCATTGTTTTGTTTTATCAAACAACAATTTAGTAAGAGGGCACACTCACAAATTTCACCAGATAAAGCATTAGATCACATTCCAAATATTTCAAACTGTTTAACACTTATCACTAACAACTTGTCTATCTTGTAATACACGCTAATAAATGTGAAAAAAATGCTCTAAAAATTGGAGCTAGGATTGGTCACAAATTGACCAATCACTACTCACCTACACCTTTAAAAATGACCGCGAACACTCTCAGAGGCATCTTGATAAAGGCACCCGCCGAAACGCGTAGATTTGCCCTCCTGAGTGTGCACCCTCTTTTGATGCTATATGCCCACACTGTGGGATGTTGAACTTATAAGCGGATTCATCATAACTAACGTTTGAACGCTGACAAACGCAAAAAAGAAGCAATTCACTACAAAGAACCTCTACGGACAGATAAAATTGTCCCGGTCCTCAGAACCTCAAAGTAAATTTACCTGTATCTGAAACTGATATCAGGATCCAAGATAATATCATCCAGAAATACCACAAGCCTCTTAGAGACTCCAGCAAACCCTGAACATCAAATTCACCATATTAATAGGGTAAACAGTCTCAGAGACCAACGATCACGATTTTAACCAAAGACCCAAATACCAACAAACACTACAAGCCTCCTAGAGACTCCTGCAAACCCTATACATCAAATCTACCAAAAACAGGGTAAAAAGTCTCGGAGACCAACGAGTCCTTCCTTTTATCAAATATCAAACACCACATCTACAAGTGAAATTGGCAAAGAAACCTTAAGCACATCGATTTCTCCAGATATATCCAATATAGAAACACCAATTGTCTCTCCTCTTAAAAGACTTGCAAAAATTTGAAACAACGTTACAATTTTTCTTTTCATAAGTTGCAATTTTTGACCTTTTAAGATAAAGAGCGTCTTAAACATAAGACTGTCATCTATTTACTTTTGTCTCCTCAACGGCATATTTCAGAGCTGCAACATCACTGGAGTGCCCAAAAGCACAAGGTGTGCAATACTCAGAGACATGGCCAAGGTAAGAAAGGCTGAAAGACGACCACCACTGAACAAGACACACAAGCTGAAACGTCAAGACTGGGCCAAGAAATATCTCAAGAATGATTTTTCTAAGTTTTTATGGACTGATGAAATGAGAGTGAGTCTTGATGGGCCAGATGGATGGGCCCGTGGCTGGATTGGTAAAGGGCAGAGAGCTCCAGTCCGACTCAGACACCAGCAAGGTGGAGGTGGAGTACTGGTTTGGGCTGGTATCATCAAAGATGAGCTTGTGGGGCCTTTTCGGGTTGAGGATGGAGTCAAGCTCAACTCCCAGTCCTACTGCCAGTTTCTGGAAGACACCTTCTACAAGCAGTGGTACAGGAAGAAGTCTGCATCCTTCAAGAAAAACATGATTTTCATGCAGGACAATGCTCCATCACACGTGTCCAAGTACTCCACAGCGTGGCTGGCAAGAAAGGGTATAAAAGAAGAAAATCTAATGACATGGCCTCCTTGTTCACCTGATCTGAACCCCATTGAGAACCTGTGGTCCATCATCAAATGTGAGATTTACAAGGAGGGAAAACAGTATACCTCTCTGAACAGTGTCTGGGAGGCTGTGGTTGCTGCTGCACGCAATGTTGATGGTGAACAGATCAAAACACTGACAGAATCCATGGATGGCAGGCTTTTGAGTGTCCTTGCAAAGAAAGGTGGCTATATTGGTCACTAATTTGTTTTTGTTTTGTTTTTGAATGTCAGAAATGTATATTTGTGAATGTTGAGATGTTATATTGGTTTCACTGGTAAAAATAAATAATTGAAATGGGTATATATTTGTTTTTTGTTAAGTTGCCTAATAATTATGCACAGTAATAGTCACCTGCACACACAGATATTCCCCTAAAATAGCTATAACTAAAAACAAAATAAAAACTACTTCCAAAACTATTCAGCTTTGATATTAATGAGTTTTTTGGGTTCATTGAGAACATGGTTGTTGTTCAATAATAAAATGAATCCTCAAAAATACAACTTGCCTAATAATTCTGCACTCCCTGTAAATTCTGTGTTTAAGACTACTGTTATTACTCCTGAAGTTTTTTTTCTATTCCAGACGCTATCTCTAGTGTGATTGCTAAAGAATGGTCTAAACTGGTACCTCTTTTAACCCTTTTCCCAGTTTTTTAAAAATTGTATCCTTTACCTATTGCTAATTTGGAACTATGGGAAACAGTCCCTAAGGTTGATGGAGCTATTTCCCCTTTTTGCCAAATGCACTACTATTCCTATGGAAGACAGCACTTATTTTAAAGACCTTTTAGATAGGAAGCTTGAATCTTATATTACTGGCTATATTCTTAGACCAGTTATATCTATGGCTGATGTTGCTGCTGGTTCGAACTTTTGGTTGGACAGTTTTGCTCAGCAGTTGTCTTCAGACCCTGAATTATCTAACATTATTATTTTACTTCAACATGCAAATCACTTTATTTGTGATGGAATTTTTGTTATTATGAAAATCAATATCAAATCTATGGCCCCAAGTTATCAAGGTCTGTCGGACCTGATCCGACAGTGTGGATCAGGTCCGACAGACCTCGCTGAATACGGCGAGCAATACGCTCGCCGTATTCAGCATTGCACCAGCAGCTCACAAGAGCTGCTGGTGCAATGCCGCCCCCTGCAGACTCATGGCCAATAGGCCACCAGCAGGGGGGTGTCAATCAACCTGATCGTACTCGATCGGGTTGATTTCCGGCGATGTCTGTCCGCCTGCTCAGAGCAGGCGGACAGGGTTATGGAGCAGCGGTCTTTGTGACCGCTGCTTCATAACTGCTGTTTCTGGCGAGTCTGAACATGCCCCTATGTCTTTAGCTATTTTTACTAGAAGAGCTTTATGGCTTAAATCTTGGAATGTTGACATGGTGTCTAAAACAAGATTACTATCTCTTTTCAAGGTAAGAACTTTTTTGATTCTCAATTGGATTAAATTATTTCTTCTTTTAGTGGGGGAAAAAGAGTTTTGCTTCCCCAAGACAAAATATCTAGGTGAAAATTTAAAGCTTCCAATCATTTTCTTTCCTTTCATCAGAATAGAGAACAAAAACCTGCTCCCTTCCCTAAACCCTCTGGCTCTAATAGAGATTATCTTCAAATTGGAACAAATCCAAACAACATGAGAAACTGAATCAAGCCCCTAAGCTTAAAACTGTTTCAAGAATCTTGGGCCAACTCTGTCCAAAATCCGTGGATTCAGAATATTATTTCTTAGGGATATCAAACTGGATTCAGAATAAGACCTCCCATGAGAAGATTCTTTTGAACCGATGTTCCAAAACATTTCTGAAATGCGTTTCAGATCTAGAACTTTTGGGGTTATTTGTCCCAGTTCCTCTGCAGGAACAAAGGTTGGGTTTTTATTCAAATCTTTTTATTGTCTCAGAGAAGGAAAATTATTTTAGACCAGTTTTGGATCTGGCAACTTAAATCGATTTGTAAGAGTTCTATCTTCCAAGATGGTGACTTTAAGGATTATAAGGATTATTCTGCCAGATCTCAAATCTCTAAACTTGAGTTTCTTTGAGTAAAACGTTTCTTCAGGCAGCTGTCTAAGTTTGATTAATTCATTGTGGCGAGAGTCAAAGTATTTTTTTTATATAAAGCACATCTTTTGTCCTGCTCCATCTTTTTTATGATTTTACTCCTTTTACACCTCACCAACTTGGCTGTACGTTAAACTGAGGTATAAGTGAAGGGGGAGGTGTATTTATAGGCAAGCTAGGAAACTTCGCCCCCTCCTGGTAGGAATGTATATCACCTCAGTAACAAGCTTGTGGACTCTCACCACCATGAAAGAAATGAATTTATTAGGTAAGTTCTTATATAAATGATGATATATATATATATATACACATATATACAGTATATATATATATAATCCTACAACACTGATTCAATAATTATATCTATCACTGTGCATACCATGATTTATCTGTCACAAAGCTTACTATTAAACACCATTTACATAACATTTATATCAATATTTAAATCAATCTACAATAACGATACAAATATTTTACTGAAATTCACTAATAGCATAAGCCTCCTAAAATAAAGACAGAACTTTCAATTTAAACACATTTGTTCATTTCAAATGTTTGTACAACATTATAACATTAGTTTAATGGTAATGTATTTTTGAATGTCAACGAACATTCTATCATTCATTAGATTATTTGAATGTTATGGTATCCACTTTTTGTATGAATTTTGAAAATAGTTTTTAACATTATATTTCAAATGAATTTTAGGTGAATCAAAATAGTATTTGTAATGTTATCTTTAAATTTAATATTCCTATTAGAAAAATTTGAATCAATATATTTGTATCTATTATGTATTATGTCACTAAATTCCCACATTAACTTCTGAATGGTATATATTTACTGTCTTATAATTCAATTTGAAAGGTTGAGAGAGTCGCATGAGTATTGTGAGGAGAGAACAATATAATTCTGTTAGTAGTTTGTTACTCAGAGAAGATCAAGATAAGTCCATCCAATGAATGTTCTTTCTTTTCTGAAAGGTAACTACGTGCAATTTTTTTTTTATGGGCAAGACAGGGCTATTATTAATTTTTAAAGGTGAGAAGTTCTGCGTTTCCTTTGATATTCATTGTAATTTTGTAAGTCTACTCTACATCATAGAGATGATGTAATGCAATGTTGTGTGGATTGCTGCTGGTTCTCGGCAATGACTTAGCTTCATTCAGTGCTAGCTAGTGCATATATAGTAGACTAGATTTTTTTTAGGTTTTTGATATATATTAGTTTGCTAAGCTAATTTTATTTTGATATATTTATTGTTTGTTTCTTTGAGGGAGGTTATGGTTTGTTAAACTCAGTATGCAGGAACACAAAAACAGAACAATGAGAATTTTTAAAAGCTTTACTGATTGATTAGCAAAAGAACAGTTAGTAGTTGGTAGTTCAAATTGAAGATTACAAAAACAGCAAGTTTGAACATAGGCCCAATGTAGAACACTAAAGTCCAGTACAAGTCCAGAAACCTAAAATAGGCTACAGAATGAACACTGGTGGTTAAATTGTGCAGTAAAGGTAATGCTGTCACAGAATACCTGGTAGTGGCGGCAGAGATAGCAGGCACAGGATACCCAGCGGGTACGGTTGATGAGACGGGATACCAGATGTATACAGAAGCTACGGCTGGTTTATGGAAGGCTGTCTCTGGTATGATAGACATAGTGATCTCAGAAGGCACAGGATACCCAGCAGGTACTGTTGGTAAGACTGTTATGGGATACCAGATGGATACTGCAGGCTCAGCTGCTTTGATGAAGGCTGTCTTTGGTATGGTAGACTCATGATTCTCAGCAGGCACAGGATACCCAGTGGGTACTGTTGGTGAGACTGTCACGGGATACCAGATAGGCACAAAAGGCACAGGTATCAAGTAAGACTGTTTGGCTTTCAAAAACCAGGTGAGCATACGCAGGTACAAGGTAAGTATGTTTTGTCTCTGAAGAAAGGTGAGCATACACAGGTATTAGGTAAGTATGCTTGGTCTCTGAAGCAAGGTGATCATACACAGGTATCAGGTAAGTATGCTTTGTCTCTGGAAAAAGGTGACCATATGCAGGTACAATGCAAGTATTCTTAGTTTTTGCAGCAAAGTGTGCATACATGAGTATCAGATAATTATTTTGGGCATACACACAGCATATACAGGTATCAGGTAAATATGCTTGGTCTCTGGAGCTAGTAACAAGGTAGTTAAGGCAATAACTCAGCCCAGAGTTAAATGTTCTTCACATAGAGGAACATGTTATTTTTATTGTAAATATATATTCCTATACATAAATAAAAAGAGAGAAGCGCTCAACCTGGGAATGAACAATAGCATAATAGCTTGTTCTATGGCTAGTTACCACCCAAGAAGCAGCCTCTATTTGCTCAACATGCCTTTCACAGAGTAATAAATAAATATAGCTATATACACATCTGTGTATACCTATATATCTATTCCTATAGATATATAGGTATAAATATCTATTTTACATTAAGACATAACACTATAAGACATATAAATATATATTTAATAGAAATTAAAAAAAAATTCTGCATGGAGCCATATTGTATACATTTTGTAAAGAAAATCTAAACAATCCATAGAAAATATCAATATATATTACAGTATCTATAATAAATTGTAATAATTATTAATATTTTTTAACATTTTATATTTAACATTTCAAGAATGTGCTTTGAGATTTGTAATTTTTCATGTGTGCTAACCAGACACCACGTTAGACCAAAAAAGCAAAAAACTAATTGCATTGTGCATATTTTTCATTCCTATATTTTGAAAGTAGAATTTGTTTAATCATAAACAAATTGGGCCCAATTAGCCATTTTCCCTCCATGTTGTCATGTGACTTGTTAGTGTTACAAGGTCTTAGGTGTGAATGGGGAGCAGGTGTGTTAAATTTGGTGTTATCGCTCTCACACTCTCTCATACTGGTCACTGGAAGTTCAACATGGCACCTCATGGCAAAGAACTCTCTGAGGATCTGAAAAAAATGAATTGTTGCTCTATATAAAGATGGCCTAGGCTATAAGAAGATTGCCAAGACCCTGAAACTAAGCTGCAGCACGGTGGGCAAGACCATACAGTGGTTTCACAGGACAGATTTCACTCAGAACAGGCCTCGCCATGGTCAACCAAAGAATTTGAGTGCACATGATCAGCGTCCTATCCAGAGGTTGTCTTTGGGAAATAGATATATGAGTGTTGCCAGCATTGCTGTAGAGGTTGAAGGGGTGGGGGGTCAGCCTGTCAGTGCTCAGACCATACGCTGCACACTGCATCAAATTGGTCTGCATGGCTGTCATCCCAGAAGGAAACCTCCTCTAAAGATGATGCACACGAAAGCCTGCAAACAGTTTGCTGAAAACAAGCAAACTAAGGACATGGATTACTGGAGCCATGTCTTGTGGTCTGATGAGACTAAGATAAACTTATTTGGTTCAGGTGGTGCCAAGCGTGCGTGGCGGCAACCAGGTGAGGAGTACAAAGACAAGTGTGTCTTGCCTTCAGTCTAGCATGGTGGTGGGAGTTTCATGGTCTGGGCCTGTATGAGTGCTGCTGGCACTGGGGAGCTGCAGTTCATTGAGGGAACCATGAATGCCAACATGTACTGTGACATACTGAAGCAGAGTATGATCCCCTCCCTTCGGAGACTGGGCTGCTGGGCAGTATTTCAACATGATAACGACCCCAAACACACCTCCAAGATGACCACTGCCTTGCTAAAGATGCTGAGGGTAAAGGTGATGGACTGGCCAAGCATGCCTCCAGACCTAAACCCTATTGAGCATCTGTGGGGCATCCTCAAATGGAAGGTTGGGGAGTGCAAGGTCGCTAACATCCACCAGCTCCATTATGTTGTTATGGAGAAGTGGAAGAGGACTCCAGTGGCAACTTGTGAAGCTCTGGTGAACTCCATGCCCAAAAGGGTAAAGGCAGTGCTGGAAAATAATGGTTGCCACAAAAATATTCACATTTTTGGCCCAATTTAGACATTTCCACTTAGGGGTTTAGACATTAATGGCTGTGTGTTGAGTTATTTTGAGGGGACATCAAATTTACACTGTTATACAAGCTGTAGACTCACTACTTTACATTGTAGCAAAGTTTAATTTCTTCAGTGTTGTTACATAAAACAATATAAAAAAGTATTTACAAAAATTTGAGGGGTGTACTAACTTTTGTGAGATACTGTATGTATATATATATATATATATATATATATATATATATACAGGGAGTGCAGAATTATTAGGCAAGTTGTATTTTTGAGGATTAATTTTATTATTGAACAACAACCATGTTCTCAATGAACCCAAAAAACTCATTAATATCAAAGCTGAATATTTTTTAAGTAGTTTTTAGTTTGTTTTTAGTTTTAGCTATTTTAGGGGGATATCTGTGTTTGCAGGTGACTATTACTGTGCATAATTATTAGGCAACTTAACAAAAAACAAATATATACCCATTTCAATTATTTATTTTTACCAGTGAAACCAATATAACATCTCAACATTCACAAATATACATTTCTGACATTCAAAAACAAAACAAAAACAAATCAGTGACCAATATAGCCACCTTTCTTTGCAAGGACACTCAAAAGCCTGCCATCCATGGATTCTGTCAGTGTTTTGATCTGTTCACCATCAACATTGCGTGCAGCAGCGACCACAGCCTCCCAGACACTGTTCAGAGAGGTGTACTGTTTTCCCTCCTTGTAAAGCTCACATTTGATGATGGACCACAGGTTCTCAATGGGGTTCAGATCAGGTGAACAAGGAGGCCATGTCATTAGATTTTCTTCTTTTATACCCTTTCTTGCCAGCCACGCTGTGGAGTACTTGGACACGTGTGATGGAGCATTGTCCTGCATGAAAATCATGTTTTTCTTGAAGGATGCAGACTTCTTCCTGTACCACTGCTTGAAGAAGGTATCTTCCAGAAACTGGCAGTAGGACTGGGAGTTGAGCTTGACTCCATTCTCAACCCAAAAACGCCCCACAAGCTCATCTTTGATGATACCCGCCCAAACCAGTACTCCACCTCCACCTTGCTGGCGTCTGAGTCGGACTGGAGCTCTCTGCCCTTTACCAATCCAGCCACGGGCCCATCCATCTGGCCCATCAAGACTCACTCTCATTTCATCAGTCCATAAAACCTTAGAAAAATCAGTCTTGAGATATTTCTTGGCCCAGACTTGACGTTTCAGCTTGTGTGTCTTGTTCAGTGGTGGTCGTCTTTCAGCCTTTCTTACCTTGGCCATGTCTCTGAGTATTGCACACCTTGTGCATTTGGGCACTCCAGTGATGTTGCAGCTCTGAAATATGGCCAAACTGGTGGCAAGTGGCATCTTGGCAGCTGCACGCTTGACTTTTCTCAGTTCATGGGCAGTTATTTTGCGCCTTGGTTTTTCCACACGCTTCTTGTGACCCTGTTGACTATTTTGAATGAAACGCTTGATTGTTCGATGATCACACTTCAGAAGCTTTGCAATTTTAAGAGTGCTGCATCCCTCTGCAAGATATCTCACTATTTTTGACTTTTCTGAGCCTGTCAAGTCCTTCTTTTGACCCATTTTGCCAAAGGAAAGGAAGTTGCCTAATAATTATGCACACCTGATATAGGGTGCTGATGTCATTAGACCATACCCCTTCTCATTACAGAGATGCACATCACCTAATATGCTTAATTGGTAGTAGGCTTTCGAGCCTATACAGCTTGGAGTAAGACAACATGCATAAAGAGGATGATGTGGTCAAAATACTCATTTGCCTAATAATTCTGCACTCCCTGTATATATATATATATATATATATATATATATATGATAATGTTAATGTAAAGTAGATATCTATTCCTATATATCTATAGGAATAGTTATAGGTATTTACAGATAAATATAGTTTGATATTTACAATAACAAAAAAAAATCAATTGTTTGTGAATAACATTGTAATGTAAAATATTCATAACTCTTTGTGAGCCCTAAGTGTTAGTTTTTTTTTTCCTTCTGCTCTCTCCATTGATGTTTATGGGGAGAATACATTAATGGGACATGAAACCCAAACATTTCCTTTTGTGATTCAGACAGAGCATAGCATTTTTAAAAAGTTTCCAATTGACTTCTATTATTAAATTTGCTTTGTTCCCATGATATTCTGGGTTGAAGAAATACCTAGGTAGGCATCTCAAGCACTATATGACAGGAAATAGTGCTACCATCTAGTGCTTTTCAACAAAATATACAAAGAGAATGATAAATTGATAACAGAAGTAAATTAGAAAGTTGTTTAAAATCGCTTGCTCTATCTTATTCACAAAAGAAACATTTTGGGTTTCGTATCCCTTAAACAAATGTTCAAAATCCTTTGGTTTGCTTGCGTCGGGTTTCGAACTGTGCGCAAACTTTTTACTTTGAACTTGTAATACACAAGCTACCTGAAGCACGCAAAAAGCTTACTTCTATTGAAGTTTACGCATGAGCTAAAGCACTAAATAGAGCGTCACTTGCAATCTTGCTCCATATCTTTAAATTAAGCAATTTTTAATTATGTTATTTCTTCAAATTTAATCCCACACAATCCAGGATAGGCATTTAAAACAACATAATTTATGTAAGAACTTACCTGATAAATTAATTTCTTTCATAGTGGCAAGAGTCCATGAGCTTGTGACGTATGGGATAAACATTCCTACCAGGAGGGGGCAAAGTTTCCAAAACCTCAAAATGCCTAAAAATACACCTCCCACCACACTTATACCTTATTTTAACGCATAGGCAAGTAGTGAGGTGTAAAAAGGAGTAAAAAAGCATACAAAAAGAGGAACTGGAAAAAATAATGTGCTTTTATACAAAAAAATCATAACCACCAAAAGGGTGGGTCTCATTAACTCTTGCCACTATGAAAGAAATTAATTTATCAGGTAATTTCTTACATAAATTATGTTTTCTTTCATGTAAGTGGCAAGAGTCCATGAGCTAGTGACGTATGAGATATAATGCCCAAGATGTGGAAATCCACAAAGTCACTAGAAAGGGAGGGATAAAATAAAAACAGCTATTTTCGCTGAAAAATTAAATCCAAATATTAATTAAGTTTTCTTAAAAATGTTTAAAAAAACTCAAATCATAGGCAAAAGAATCAAACTGAGACAGCTGCCTGAAGAACATTTCTACCAAAGACTGCTTCTGAAGAAGCAAATACATCATTATGGTAAAGTTTAGTAAATGTATGCAAAGGAGACCAATTTGCTGCTTTGCAAATATGATTAACTGAAGCTTCATTCTTGAAAGCCCAAGAAGTGGCAACTGATCTAGTAGAACTAGCTGTAATTCTCTGAGGTGGAGACTGCCCCGCCTCCAAATAAACTTTGTGAATCAAAAGTTTAAACCAAGATGCCAAAGAAATGTCAGAGGCTTTCTATCCTTTCCTGGAACCAGAGAAAATTATAAATAGACTAGAAGTCTTTTTGAAATCCTTAGTAGCCTTAACATAATATTTCAAAGCTCTTACAACATCCAAAGAATGTAAAAATCTCTCAAGAGAATTCTTAGGATTAGGATACAGAGAAGGAACAACAATTTCCCTATTAATGTTGTTAGAATTCACATCTTTAGGCAAAAACAGCTTTATCTTGATGGAAAATCAAATAAGGAGACTCACAAGAGAAAGCCGACAACTCAGAAACTCTTCTAGCAGAAGAGATAGCCAAAAGAAACAGCACTTTCCAAGAAAGTAGCTTAATATACAAAGAATGCATAGGCTCAAAAGGAGGAGCCTGCAAAATCCTTAAAACTAAATTGAGACTCCAAGGAGGAAAAATAGACTTAATAACCGGTTTGATATGAACCAAAGCCTGAACAAAACTGTGAATATCAGGAAGTTTAGCAATCTTTCTATGAAATAAGACAGCAAGAGCAGAGATTTATCCCTTCAAAGTATTTGCAGACAAAACCTTATCCAAACCATCTTGAAGAAACTGTAAAATCCTAGGAATTCTAAAAGAATGCTAAGAAAAAATATGAGCGGAGCACTGTGAAATATAGGTCTTCCAAACCCGCTAATAAATCTTCCTCAAAACAGACTTACAAGCCTGTAACATAGTGTTAATCACTGATTCAGAGAAACCGTTCAAATTTCCATACCTTCAAATTTAGAGATTTGAGATCCTTAAGGAAAAACAGCCTTTGAGACAGAAGGTCTGGCCTTAAAGGAAGTGGCCAAGGTTGGCAACTGGACATCCAGACAAGATCCGCATACCAAAACCTGTGAGACTATGCTGGTGCTATCAGAAACACATGAGATTGTTCCATTATGATCTTGGAGCTCACCCTTGGAAGAAGAAATAGAGGTGGAAAAATGTAAGCAGGTTGGTAAAACCAAGGAACTGCTAATGCATCTACCATCTTCCCCTGAGAATCCTTGGACCTGGAAAGGTATCTGGGAGGCTTCTTTCTCAAACAGGAGGCCATCAGATCTATTCCTTGAAGACCCCACATCTGCATAATCTGATAAAACACATCTGGATGCAGAGACCATTTCCCCAGATGCAAAGTCTGACGACTGAGATAATCCGCTTCCCAATTGTCTACACCTGGAATATGAATCGCAGAAATTAGACAAGAGTTGGACTCCGCCCAAGAAAGTATCCGAGATACTTCTTTCATTGCTAAAGAGCTGCGAGTCCCTCCCTGATGATTGACATATGCCAGTGTTGTAATATTGTATGTCTGAAAATGAATGAAAAGTTCTCTCTTTAATAGAGGCCAAGCCTGAAGAGCTCTGAAGATAGCACAGAGTTCTAAAATATTGATTGGTAACCTCGCCTCTTGAGGTTTCCAAACCCCTTGTGCTGTCAGAGACCCCCAGAGAGCACCTCAACCTGCAAGACTTGCATCCGTTGAGATCACAGTCCAGGAAGGACAAACAAAAGAGGCCCCTCGAACAATACGGTGATGGTCCAACCACCAAGACAAAGTTGAATTTTGGGATTTAAGTATATCAGTCTGAGTATAATCCCTGCACCATTAATTCAGCATGCAAAGCTGCAGAGGTCTCATATGAAAATGAGCAAAGGGAATGATCAAGATTGAAGGTTTAGAAAAGCTAAAACCAATTTCATTTGCCTCTTGTCTGTTAAAGACAGAGTCATGGACACTAAATCTATCTGGAAACCTAAAAAGGTGACACTTGTCTGAGGAATCAAGAAACTCTTCGAAAAGATTCTTGGAGCTGTTGCTAGGCCAAATGTAAGAGTGACAGATTGGTAATGCTTGTCTAGAAAAGAGAATCTCAGAAACTCATAATGGTCTGAATGAATTGGAATGTGAAGATAAACATCCTGTAAGTCTATTGTGGGCATAAAATGCCCTTGCTGAACAAAAGGCAGAATAGTCCTTATAGTCACCATCTTGAAAGTTGGGATTCTAACAAAACGATTTAAATACTTCAGATCCAAAACTGGTCTGAAAGAATTCTCTTTCTTTGGGACAGTGTATAAATTTGAATAGAACCCCAAGCCCTGTTCCTGAAGAGGAACTGGTGCAATCAACCCTGAAATCTCTAGATCTGAAACACATTTCAGAAAAGCCTGAGCCTTCACATGCTTTTTTGGAACATGAAAAATAAAAAAATCTTCCCACGGGAGGTCTTATTCTGAAACCTATTCAATACCCTTGAGACACAATATTCTGAATCCACTGATTCTGAACAGAACCTGTCCAAATGTCCTGAAATAATTTCAATCTGCCCCCCACCAGCTGAACTGGATTGAGGGCCGTTCCTTCATGCAGTCTTGGGGGCTGGATTTGGTTTCTTATAAGGCTTGGTCTTATTCCAATTTGAAGATTGTCTCCAATTGGAACCAGAGGCCTTAGGGGAAGGAGTGTTTTTTTGTTCTTTATTATGACGAAAGGAACGAAAACAATCAGGAGCCTTAAATTTACCCTTAGACTTTTTATCTTGGGGTAGAAAAACTCCCTTCCCCCCAGTGATAGTGGAAATAATAGAATCCAATTGAGAACAAAATAAATTCTTAACCTGGAAAGATAGAGATTGTAATCTAGATTTAGACACCATGTTAGCATTCCAAGATTTAAGTCATAAAGCTCTTCTAGCTAAAATAGCTAAAGACATAGATTTAACATCGATCTTAATAATGTCAAATATAGCATCACAAATGAAATGATTAGCATGTTTAAGCAGAAGAACAATGCTAGACAAATCAGAATCTTCTACCTGATGAGCTAAACTGTCCAACCAAAAAGTTGAAGCAGCAGCCCCGTCATCCATAGAAATGTCAGGTCTAAGAATATAACCAGAATGTAAATAAGCCTTTCTGAGACAAAATTCAATCTTCCTGTCTAAAGGATCCTTAAAAGAAATAATACCTTTCATAGGGATAGTAGTACGTCTGGCAAGAGTAGAAAGAGCCCCCTGAAATTTAGGAACTTTTCCCAAAACTCTAAATTAGCCATAGGTAAAGGATATGACTTCTAGTTCTTAAACCTAGAAGAAGGATTAAAAGAAGAACCAGGCTTAGACCATTCCTTAGTAATCATATCAGAAACAGCACCTGGAATAGGAAAAACCTCAGGAGCAACCTTGGGAGGTTTAAAAACAGAATTTAAAAGTTTACTGGCTTTGTAATCAAGAGTACTAGACTCTTCAATACCCAAAGTAACCAAAACTTCCTTCAACAAAGAAAGAATATAATCAATCTTAAACAGATAGGAAGATTTATCAATTTCAGAGTCTGATTCAGGATCATCTGAACCAGAGAGATCAGCAGAGGATACTTCAGTATGTCGTTCAATACAAATTTCATCAGAATTATGAGAAGTTTTAAAAGGCCTTTTATGTTTCTTTAAAGGCGGAATAGCAGACAGCCTTTTCTATAGCTGCAGCAATATAATTCTTTACATCTGCAGGAATACCAGGTACATTAGATGTTGAAGGAACCACAGATAATGTATTTGTACTAATAGAAACATTATCAGCATGTCATGACAAATGCCACATAATTGAGTCGAAGAAATAACATCAGCCAATTTACAACAAACACACTTAGCTTTGGTAGAACTGTGTTCAGGCAGCATGGTTTCTACAGCAACATCAGAGGCAGGATCAGACTGAGACATTTTACAAAATGCAAAAAGAAAAAAACAACATTTAAACAAAATATCCTATTTCCTCATATAGCAGTTTCAAGAATTTAAAAAATGCTTATGCTAAAGTAAGATGCAAAAAAAGCATCATAGCTCTTAAAAAAAGAGAACCAGAAGCATTAAAGGAAGTGGGGTAATAAATAAAAAACTTTGGCGCCAAGTATGACGAATGACGGAAAAGGAAATTAAATTTTTTAATTTTTTTTTTGGCGCCAAAGCTAACACCAGGAAATGACGCAACTCATGTCATAACAAGTGCGACTTTGCACCAAAAGAACTAACGTCAATAAAGACACAGAAAATGACAAGACTTGCGTCACCATAGATGCAACTTCGCACCAACATTTTTTTGCGCCAAGAATGACGCCATAAAAAATATCAGCAGAGGTAATGATATAAGAGTATAACGTCTGAAAAGGGAGGCAGGTGATGAATCCCTGCGACCAATTACAGAGAGCCCTTGAATAGATTTCCCATGGGTGAAACCATAAAATCAACAGGCTATACTCCCTTCACATCCCTCTGACAAACACTGTACTCTGAGAGGAATTGGGCTTCAGAATGCTTAGAAGTGCCTATCACAGAAGAAATCAAGCACAACTTTCTTCACCACCTCCATAGGAGGCAACGTTTGTAAAACTAAGGTATGAGTGTGGTGGGAGGTGTACTTATAGGCATTTTGAGGTTTGGGAAACTTTTTCCTCTCCTGGTAGGAATGTATATGCCATACGTCACTTGCTCATGGACTCTTGCCACTTACATGAAAGAAAAAAACATTCTTACAGATGACATCCTGTAGGTCAAGCCAGCTAGCTAGAAGAGACTTAGGGGGGTAGTTATCAAGCTGTCAACCTCAAATACGCTGGAATTCCGCAGCGTATTTGTGGCAGGCTGATTCGCCTTAGTTATCAAAGGCTAGAGACCGGCAAAAGTAGAATTTTGTGACGTAAGCTTCGATCCGCCGGACTCAGTCTGACACAGATCGATTCTTATGTCATTCCAGATGTTCCGCACACAAGTGCGGCACAATCTGACTACTTTTGCTAGTTATCAAAAAACTAGCAGGTACGCTCGGCACTTTTCCGGCCCAGCGTACCTGGTTTTCAATCCGCCGCCCTGGAGGCAGCGGATCCCATAGGAATCAATGGGAGTCTGACCATAGCGAAAGTACAAGTTCACTGCTGCCAGACATCCCATTGATTCCTATGGGAACTGTCTACATCTAACACCCTAACATGTACCCCGAGTCTAAACACCCCTAATCTGTCCCCCCTACACCGCCGCAACTAAATAAAGTTATTCCCACCTAAACCGCCGCTCCCGGAGCACACCGCAAGCTACTCTATACATATTAACCCCTAAACCGCCGCTCCCTGACCCCGCCACAACTATAATAAATGTATTAACCCCTAAACCGCCGCAACCTACATTATACCTAGTAACCCCTATCCTGCCCCCCCTATACCGCCGCCCTCTATAATAAAGTTTTTAACCTCTATCCTGCCGATCCCGCACCTCGCCGCAACTAAATAAATAGTTTAACCCCTAAACCGCCACTCCTGGACCCCGCCGCAACCTATATTAAACTTATTAACCCCTAATCTGGCCCCCCTACACCGTCGCCACCTATAATACATTTATTAACCCCTATCCTGTCCCCCCTACACCGCCGCCACTGTAATAAATTTATTGACCCCTAAACCTAAATCTAACACTAACCCTAACACCCCCCTAACTTAAATATTAATTAAATAAATCTAAATAATATTTCTATTATTAACTAAATTAATCCTATTTAAAACTAAATACTTACCTTTAAAATAAACCCTAATATAGCTACAATATAAATAATAATTATATTGTAGCTATCTTAGGATTTATTTTTATTTTTTAGGTAACTTTCAATTTATTTTAACTAGGTACAATAGCTATTAAATAGTTATTAACTATTTAATAGCTACCTAGCTAAAATAAAGAGAAATTTACCTGTAAAATAAAAACTAACCTAAGTTACAATTACACCTAACACTACACTATCATTAAATACATTATTCCTATTTAAAACTAAATACTTACCTGTAAAATAAACCCTAAGATAGCTACAATGTAATTAATAATTACATTGTAGCTATTTTAGGATTTATATTTATTTTACAGGTAACTTTGTATTTATTTTAGCTAGTTAGAATAGTTATTAAATAGTTATTAACTATTTAATAACTACCTAGCTAAAAGAAATACAAAATTACCTGTAAAATAAATCCTAACCTAAGTTACAATTAAACCTAACACTACACTATCATTAAATTAATTAATTAAATAAATTAACTACAAATAACTACAATTAAATACAATTACATAAACTAACTAAAGTACAAAAAAATAAAAAAAGCTAAGTTACAAAAAATAAAAAAAATAAGTTACAAACATTTAAAAAATATTACAACAATTTTAAGCTAATTATACCTAATCTAAGCCCCCTAATAAAATAACAAAGCCCCCCAAAATAAAAAAAATCCCTACCCTATTCTACATTAAAAAAGTTCAATGCTCTTTTACCTTACCAGCCCTTAAAAGGGCCTTTTGTGGGGCATGCCCCAAAGAAAACTGCTCTTTTGCCTGTAAAAGAAAAATACAACCCCCCCAACATTAAAACCCACCACCCACATACCCCTAATCTAACCCAAACCCCCCTTAAAATAACCTAACACTAATCCCCTGAAAGTCATCCTACCTTGAGTTGTCTTCACTCAGCCGAGCCACCGATGGAACTGAAGAGGAGATCCGGAGCGGCAGAAGTGATCCTCCAAGGGGCGCTGAAGAAGTCTTCCATCCGATGAAGTGATCCTCCAGGCGGCGCTGAAGAAGCCTTCCATCCGGGCGATGTCATCTTCCAAGCGGCGCTGAAGAAGTCTTCCATCCGGGCGATGTCATCTTCCAAGCGGGGTCTTCAATCTTCTTTCTTCAGGATCCATCTTCATCCCGCCGACGCAGAACATCCTTCTTTCCCGACGGACTACCGACGAATGAAGGCTCCTTTAAGGGACGTCACCCAAGATGGCGTCCCTTCAATTCTGATTGGCTGATAGGATTCTATCAGCCAATCGGAATTAAGGTAGGAAAAATCTGATTGGCTGATTGAATCAGCCAATCAGATTGAAGTTCAATCCGATTGGCTGATCCAATCAGCCAATCAGATTGAGCTCGCATTCTATTGGCTGATCGGAACAGCCAATATATGTATTGATTTCTCCCTGTTTAACAATATTTAGATACCTTTTCTCTTGTATATATATGCTGATGTATTTTCACTTTTGGGCTTTCACTCACGGCCCACGGTTTTTGGTTATATGTATATCGTGCCTGTCAGTCACACATTTGAACCCACGCCCTCTCACATCACCATTGAGATCTGATGTGTATGTTTACACTGTGTCTCCATGGGTACCTGGAGCTCTAGTGATTCTCTGTGGCGCAGTTAGCGTGATGACATCATGTTCATCTGCTCTGAAACAGCTGTGTTCTGAAGCCCGGTCTGTTACTGTTTGTTTGAGGGTGCGGCTCAGGTTTGTTTGCTGATTGGTGCTCACATGGGGATGGGTGGGTATTTAAGGTAGAGGTTTGTGTGCTGTTTGACACATCCGGTTTGAATACCATTGAAAAAGGCTCGTGTTAGAGCCGAAACATCTGGTTTCTTTCTGCACTGATTAAAACGGATTATTGATTTAAACCCTGTGTGCCTGCTGTTCTTGGATCTTTCTGCAACACGGAGACTGTCCGTTGGATTCAGTTAATCTTCTCTACTGTATGTACATTTTAGCTGAGCACCAGGTGGCTGTGAGGATAAAGTGTGTGCCGTATTCTCTTGCTAACTTATATATATATATATATATATATATATATATACACACACAGGTGGCCCTCGGTTTACAACGGTTCAATTTACACTGTTTCAGAATAACAACCTTTTTTTCCAGTCATGTGACTGCTATTGAAAAGCATTGAGAAGCAGTGCATTGATTAAAATAGCCAGTAGGTGGAGCTGTCCGCTTGTGTTGCAGCAAAGCCAAGCAAGCTGAAGTTAATCAGTTTAACCAGACCTGAGCTATCAAGCAGATTTCAAAGGAACAAGATCTTCCTGTCTATAAATCAGTCCAGATTGGAATGCATAGAAAGAACTGTTTGCAGAAAAATGCAAGTAAAATCTGTGTTGTGTGATTATTTTATTAGGTTTATAATGCTGCTTAGCAAATGTTTTTGTTAATTTAACTTAGTTTAATTATATATTTTGTGTTGTGTGATTATTTTATTAGGTTTATAATGCTGTTTAGCATTTAAAATCTTCATTTCAAAGCTTTAAAAAATAATGTATTAGGTGTTACTTATGACAATTTTGAGAGGGGCCTGGAACCTAACTCCCTCACTTCCCATTGACTTACATTATAAACTGGGTTTCAATTTACAACAGTTTCGATTTACAACCATTCCTTCTGGAACCTAACCAAGGCGTAAACTGAGGGCTACCTGTATATATATATATACTGTATACATATATATATATATATACAGGTGTCCCTCGGTTTACGCCGGTTCAATTTGCACCGTTTCAGAATAACAACCTTTTTTTTCAGTCATGGGACTGCTATTGAAATGCATTAAAAATCAGTGCACTAATTAAAATAGCCAGTAGGTGGAGCTGTCCGCTTGTGTTTCAGCAAAGTTAAGCTAGTTTAACAGCCTGAAATTGATCTGTGTACACAGATCAGACAAGACCTATCGAGCAAGATCTTGCAGCCACTTCCCTATTATCTTCCTGTCCAGCTGCTTGAGGTGAGGATGCCTAACTGTCTATTAATCACTGCAGATTGAAATGCATAGAATAGGTGCAGAACCAATATTATCTAACATGCGAATAAATGCAGAGAACTGTTTGAAGAAAATGCAAGTAAAAAAAATTTTTTGTTCATTAAGCTTAGTTTGAAAATGATGAATCTGTTGTGTAATTATTTTATTAGGTGATGTTTAGCAAATGTTTTTGTTCATTAAACTTAGTTTGATGATGATACAATCTATATTATTAGGTTTATAATGCTGTTTAGCATTTAAAGTCTTCATTTCAAACCTTTAAAAATAATGTATTAGGTGTTACTTATGACAATTTTGAGAGGGGCCTGGAACCTAACTCTCTCACTTCCCATTGACTTACATTATAAACTGGGTTTCAATTTACAATGGTTTTGATTTACAACCTTTCCTCCTGGAACCTAACCCCGGCGTAAACTGAGGGCTACCTGTGTGTATATATATATATATATATATATATATATATATATATATATATATAGGCTTACCAGACGTCCCAGTTTGACTGGGATTGTCCCTGTTTGGAGTGTCCCACCCGATAGTTCATTCTGTCCCAGACGGACATTACAAATACCGGCAATGCAAAAGTCGTTTTTTTTTTTTTACATTCTGATTGCAATTGGCTTGCATAGCTGACATGGGCTGTATTATCACAAAATGCTATACTGTGTAGGTTCCCGAATGCCCCCTCTAAACTCAAACTGAATTGTGAGTACCACACAACTCTCCGATTGGAAGCCACACTCAGAAACACACCCAAATAGCATTATTCATCCAATCCAAAAACGCGCTGCGGTGAGAGGAATTTAAGGTGTCATCTGACAAAACACTGACAGCAGCAGTGACAGTGCAGGGCAGAATCGGGGCTATAAGGAACTGGTAATAATCATGGAAGAAAAGACTGAACCAGGACACGAAGAGAGTCAGTAACGGAAGCAAAGCAGGACCGGGAAAGAGTTAATCATAACCGTGGCACCAAGGCACACAGGGCAGAACAGGAGCGAATTAGACCAGGAATATCCAAGCTACCTCCTGTACGAAATTTCATAACTGAATGATCTAGTACCACTTATTGATACCTACTATTCCAGTCAGAGCCCATTTTTAAGAAGATTAAATTATGCATTTGTGAGTTTTTTGAAAATTAGTTCCGGTCGGCAACCACCACGCCCCCTTGACCACAGCCCTTGAACACACCCCGGACCACCCCCCCCCCCCACTGGCACAGCACCAGATGGCCCGAGTTTCACCTCTAAAAAGTATGGTATGCCTATATATATATATATATATATATATATATATATATATATATATATATAGGCTTACCAGACGTCCCAGTTTGACTGGGATTGTCCCTGTTTGGAGTGTCCCACCCGATAGTTCATTCTATGCCAGCCGGTGCCGGCATTACAAATACCGGCAATGCAAAAGCCGTTTTTTTTTTACATTCTGATTGCAATTGGCTTGCATAGCTGACATGGGCTGTAAGAGAGTCAGTAACGGAAGCAAAGCAGGACCAGGAAAGAGTTAATCATAACCGTGGCACCAAGGCACACAGGGCAGAACAGGAGCAAATTAGACCAGGAATATCCAAGCTACCTCCCGTACACACTACCATGCCTCCCCTCAGAGTGAGCATAATCGGTTTGGGAAATTTCATATAACTGAATGATCTAGTCCCACTTATTGATATCTACTATTCCAGTCAGAGCCCATTTTTAAGAAGATTAAATTATGCATTTGTGAGTTTTTTTGAAAATTAGTTCCGGTCGGCAACCACCACGCCCCCTTGACCACAGCCCTTGAACACACCCCGGACCACCCCCCCACTGGCACAGCACCAGGTGGCCCCAGTTTCACCTCTAAAAATTATGGTATGCCTATATATATATATATATATATATATATATATATATATATATATATATATCATTAAAATTATGTGGGGAGATAAAAAACTGAAATTAAAATCCTCCATGTCTCAAAATTAATTCAATGTAAATATTTGCATAGGAAATTAACACATCTAGGCAAGTATCCCTGCATGCTTTTCCCCAGAAATTCTTAATATACAATGTTTCCAATGCACAAGAGAATTGTGGGTAAGATATGCAAATTAGATATGCAAATTCTTAGGCCTAGATTTAGAGTTCGGCGGTAGCCGTCAAAACCAGCGTTAGAGGCTCCTAACGCTGGTTTTGGGCGCCCGCTGGTATTTGGAGTCAGTGATTAAAGGGTCTAACGCTCACTTTACAGCCGCGACTTTTCCATACCGCAGATCCCCCTACGCCATTTGCGTAGCCTATCTTTTCAATGGGATCTTTCTAACGCTGGTATTTAGAGTCGTTTCTGCAGTGAGCGTTAGAGCTCTAACGACAAGATTCCAGCCGCCTGAAAATAGCAGGAGTTAAGAGCTTTCTGGCTAACGCCGGTTTATAAAGCTCTTAACTACTGTACCCTAAAGTACACTAACACCCATAAACTACCTATGTACCCCTAAACCGAGGTCCCCCCACATCGCCGCCACTCGATTAAAATTTTTAACCCCTAATCTGCCGACCGCCACCTACGTTATACTTATGTACCCCTAATCTGCTGCCCCTAACACCGCCGACCCCTGTATTATATCTATTAACCCCTAACTTGCCCCCCACAACGTCGCCGCAAGCTACTTAAAATAATTAACCCCTAATCTTCCGACCGCAAATCGCCGCCACCTACGTTATCCCTATGTACCCCTAATCTGCTACCCCTAACATCGCCGACCCCTATGTTATATTTATTAACCCCTAATCTGCCCCCCACAACGTCGCCGACACCTACCTACACTTATTAACCCCTAATCTGCCGAGCGGACCTGAGCGCTACTATAATAAAGTTATTAACCCCTAATCCGCCTCACTAACCCTATCATAAATAGTATTAACCCCTAATCTGCCCTCCCTAACATCGCCGACACCTACCTTCAATTATTAACCCCTAATCTGCCGACCGGAGCTCACCGCTATTCTAATAAATGTATTAACCCCTAAAGCTAAGTCTAACCCTAACACTAACACCCCCCTAAGTTAAATATAATTTTTATCTAACGAAATAAATTAACTCTTATTAAATAAATAATTCCTATTTAAAGCTAAATACTTACCTGTAAAATACATCCTAATATAGCTACAATATAAATTATAATTATATTATAGCTATTTTAGGATTAATATTTATTTTACAGGCAACTTTGTAATTATTTTAACCAGGTACAATAGCTATTAAATAGTTAAGAACTATTTAATAGTTACCTAGTTAAAATAATAACAAATTTACCTGTAAAATAAATCCTAACCTAAGATATAATTAAACCTAACACTACCCTATCAATAAAATAATTAAATAAACTACCTACAATTACCTACAATTAACCTAACACTACACTATCAATAAATTAATTAAACACAATTGCTACAAATAAATAACATTAAATAAACTATCTAAAGTACAAAAAATAAAAAAGAACTAAGTTACAGAAAATAATAAAATATTTACAAACATAAGAAAAATATTACAACAATTTTAAACTAATTACACCTACTCTAAGCCCCCTAATAAAATAACAAAGCCCCCCAAAATAAAAAATTCCCTACCCTATTCTAAAATACAAATATTACAAGCTCTTTTACCTTACCAGCCCTGAACAGGGCCCTTTGCGGGGCATGCCCCAAGAATTTCAGCTCTTTTGCCTGTAAAAAAAAACATACTATACCCCCCCCCCCAACATTACAACCCACCACCCACATACCCCTAATCTAACCCAAACCCCCCTTAAATAAACCTAACACTACCCCCCTGATGATCTTCCTACCTTGTCTTCACCATGCCAGGTTCACCGATCCGTCCTGGCTCCAAGATCTTCATCCAACCCAAGCGGGGGCTAGACATCCACTGAAGAAGTCCAGAAGAGGGTCCAAAGTCTTCCTCCTATCCGGCAAGAAGAGGACATCCGGACCGGCAAACATCTTCTCCAAGCGGCATCTTCTATCTTCTTCCATCCGATGACGACCGGCTCCATCTTGAAGACCTCCAGCGCGGATCCATCCTCTTCTTCCGACGACTAGACGACGAATGACGGTTCCTTTAAGGGACGTCATCCAAGATGGCGTCCCTCGAATTCCGATTGGCTGATAGGATTCTATCAGCCAATCGGAATTAAGGTAGGAATTTTCTGATTGGCTGATGGAATCAGCCAATCAGAATATAGTTCAATCCGATTGGCTGATCCAATCAGCCAATCAGATTGAGCTCGCATTCTATTGGCTGTTCCGATCAGCCAATAGAATGCGAGCTCAATCTGATTGGCTGATTGGATCAGCCAATCGGATTGAACTATATTCTGATTGGCTGATTCCATCAGCCAATCAGAAAATTCCTACCTTAATTCCGATTGGCTGATAGAATCCTATCAGCCAATCGGAATTCGAGGGACGCCATCTTGGATGACGTCCCTTAAAGGAACCGTCATTCGTCGTCTAGTCGTCGGAAGAAGAGGATGGATCCGCGCTGGAGGTCTTCAAGATGGAGCCGGTCGTCATCGGATGGAAGAAGATAGAAGATGCCGCTTGGAGAAGATGTTTGCCGGTCCGGATGTCCTCTTCTTGCCGGATAGGAGGAAGACTTTGGACCCTCTTCTGGACTTCTTCAGTGGATGTCTAGCCCCCGCTTGGGTTGGATGAAGATCTTGGAGCCAGGACGGATCGGTGAACCTGGCATGGTGAAGACAAGGTAGGAAGATCATCAGGGGGGTAGTGTTAGGTTTATTTAAGGGGGGTTTGGGTTAGATTAGGGGTATGTGGGTGGTGGGTTGTAATGTTGGGGGGGGGGGTATAGTATGTTTTTTTTTACAGGCAAAAGAGCTGAAATTCTTGGGGCATGCCCCGCAAAGGGCCCTGTTCAGGGCTGGTAAGGTAAAAGAGCTTGTAATATTTGTATTTTAGAATAGGGTAGGGAATTTTTTATTTTGGGGGGCTTTGTTATTTTATTAGGGGGCTTAGAGTAGGTGTAATTAGTTTAAAATTGTTGTAATATTTTTCTTATGTTTGTAAATATTTTATTATTTTCTGTAACTTAGTTCTTTTTTATTTTTTGTACTTTAGATAGTTTATTTAATGTTATTTATTTGTAGCAATTGTGTTTAATTAATTTATTGATAGTGTAGTGTTAGGTTAATTGTAGGTAATTGTAGGTAGTTTATTTAATTATTTTATTGATAGGGTAGTGTTAGGTTTAATTATATCTTAGGTTAGGATTTATTTTACAGGTAAATTTGTAATTATTTTAACTAGGTAACTATTAAATAGTTCTTAACTATTTAATAGCTATTGTACCTGGTTAAAATAATTACAAAGTTGCCTGTAAAATAAATATTAATCCTAAAATAGCTATAATATAATTATAATTTATATTGTAGCTATATTAGGATTTATTTTACAGGTAAGTATTTAGCTTTAAATAGGAATTATTTATTTAATAAGAGTTAATTTATTTCGTTAGATAAAAATTATATTTAACTTAGGGGGGTGTTAGTGTTAGGGTTAGACTTAGCTTTAGGGGTTAATACATTTATTAGAATAGCGGTGAGCTCCGGTCGGCAGATTAGGGGTTAATAATTGAAGGTAGGTGTCGGCGATGTTAGGGAGGGCAGATTAGGGGTTAATACTATTTATGATAGGGTTAGTGAGGCGGATTAGGGGTTAATAACTTTATTATAGTAGCGCTCAGGTCCGCTCGGCAGATTAGGGGTTAATAAGTGTAGGTAGGTGTCGGCGACGTTGTGGGGGGCAGATTAGGGGTTAATAAATATAACATAGGGGTCGGCGATGTTAGGGGTAGCAGATTAGGGGTACATAGGGATAACGTAGGTGGCGGCGGTTTACGGAGCGGCAGATTAGGGGTTAAAAGTGTAATGCAGGGGTCAGCGATAGCGGGGGCGGCAGATTAGGGGGTAATAAGTGTAAGGTTAGGGGTGTTTAGACTCGGGGTACATGTTAGGGTGTTAGGTGCAGACTTAGGAGGTGTTTCCCCATAGGAAACAATGGGGCTGCGTTAGGAGCTGAACGCTGCTTTTTTGCAGGTGTTAGGTTTTTTTTCAGCTCAAACAGCCCCATTGTTTCCTATGGGAGAATCGTGCACGAGCACGTTTTTGATGCCGGCCGCGTCCGTAAGCAACTCTGGTATCGAGAGTTGCATTTGCGGTAAAAATGCTCTACGCTCCTTTTTTGGAGCCTAACGCAGCATTTGTTTGAACTCTCGATACCAGAGTTAAATTTATGGTGCGGCCAGAAAAAAACCCGCGGAGCGTTAACAGCCCTTTTACCGCCGAACTCTAAATCTAGGCCTTAGTTTTTTTGCTTCAAAATACTGTTTTGACACAGCAATCCTTTTACCAGGATTATGACAGCAAACCAGAAATCACTCACTAGACAAGCCTGTTTCGTTCTTTTTGGAACTCATCAGTAGGAGATAGATTTCTGGTTGCTGCATTGGTAAAGCTATTTTCATGGTTAAACCAAAATACATTAAAATTATGGGGGGGAGATAAAAAACTGAAATTAAAATCCTCCATGTCTCAATATTAAATCAATGTAAATATTTGCATAGGAAATTAACACATCTAGCAGGCAAGTATCCCTGCATGCTTTTCCCCAGAAATTCTTAATATACAATGTTTCCAATGCACAAGAGAATTGTGGGTAAGATATGCAAATTAGATATGCAAATTCTCATTTTTTTTGCTTCAAAATACTGTTTTGACACAGCAATCCTTTTAACAGGATTATGTCAGACGGCGAAGATCTTCTTCCATGACAGCACCATCTTCTATCCTCTTCCCGGCAATGCACGTAATCATCTGGAGTGCTGGTCCTCTTCAGCAGCAACGGTCTTCAGAGATGTGGAAGATGACATCCGGACCGGCAGACATCTTCATCCAGGCGGCATCTTCTATCTTCATCCTTCCCGAAGCGGAGCGGAGCCATCTTCTATCCAGCCGATGCGGAGCCATCCTCTTCTTCCGATGTCCTAACGACGAATGAAGGTTCCTTTAAATGACGTCATCCAAGATAGCGTCCCTCAAATTCCGATTGGCTGATAGGATTCTATCAGCCAATCAGAATTAAGGTAGGAAAAATCCGATTGGTTGATTTAATCAGCCAATCGAATTGAAGTTCAATCCGATTGGCTGATTGGATCAGCCAATAGAATGCGAGGTCAATTCTATTGGCTCATGCAATCTATAGCTACAATTTACACGGTTTGGGAAAACGTACAGTATAACCTATTTTTTATAGCTTAAGTAGTAAATAATTTACAGCTAGATTACGAGTTTGGTGTTATGAGTGAAAAAGCATCATTATGCTTTATAACGATGCTTTTTCCCTAAAGCCTCTATTACAAGTCTTGCAGATATAGGTGTACCGCACACCTTTTTGGCCGTCACACAACTTCAGTACCGTATTTTTCAAAAAGTCCTTTTTCAATGGGACTTCCATAGAGCCGGTATTATGAGTTTGTCTGGGAGGCCAAAAAGTGAGCGGTACACCCTATAACCACAAGATCCGTACTGCCAGCTAAAGTCAGTAGTTATGATTTTTACGTTACAAAGCTGTACCATAAAACTCATAACTAAACTGTTACAAAGTACACTAAACACCCATAAACTACCTATTAACCCCTAAACCGAGGCCCTCCTGCATCACAAACACTGAAATAAAATGATTAACCCCTAATCTGCTGCTCCAGACATCGCCACCACTTTAAAAATGTATAAACCCCTATTCCGGCTGCTCCTCGACATCGTCGCCACTATAATAAACCTATTCACCCCTAAACCGCCGCCCTCCCGCATTACTACATAAATATAATAACCCCTAAACCTAACCCTAATCCTAACGTAACCCTAACACCCCCTAACTTAAATATAATTAAAATAAATCTAAATAAAACTTACAATTATTACCTAAATAACCTGTTTAAAACTAAATACAAACTTACCTGTAAAATAAAAGCTAAGCTAGCTACAAAATAACTAATAGTTATATTGTAGCTAGCTTAGGTTTTATTTTTATTTCACAGGTAAGTTTGTATTTATTTTAACTAGGCAGACTAGTTACTTAGTAAATAGTTATTAACTATTTACTAACTACCTTACACTGCCTTACACTATAAACTAATATTACAATAAAATAAAAAAATTAAATTAATCAAATACAATTATCTAAATTACAAAAAAACCCCCACTAAATTACACAAAATAAAAAATGAAATTATCAAAAATAAAAACGAATTACTCCTAATCTTATAGCCCTATCAAAATAAAAAAGCTCCCCCAAAATAAAAAAAACCCTACCCTACACTAAACTGCCAATAGCCATTAAAAGGCCCTTTTGCGGGGCATTGCCCAAAGAAATCAGCTCTTTTACCTGTAAAAAAAAAAAAAGACAAACAACCCCCCAACAGTAAAACCCGCCATCCACACAACCAAACCCCCCAAATAAAATTCTAAATACACCTATGCTAACCATTGCCCTGAAAAGGGCATTTGGATGGGCATTACCCTTAAAAGGGCATTTAGCTCTTTTACGGTGCCCAAACCATAAGCTAAAACTAAAACCCACCCAATAAACCCTTAAAAAAACCTAACACTAACCACCGACGATCCACTTATAGTTTTCGAAGACCGAACATCCATCCTTATCCAGGCGACAGAAGTCTTCATCCAAGCGGGCAGAAGTCCTCATCGAAGCCGGCAGAAGTCTTCATCCAAGTGGGCAGAAGTCTTCATTCAGACGGCATCTTCTATCTTCATCCATCCGGTGCGGAACAGGTCCACCTTCAAGACATCCGGTGCGGAGCATCCTCTTCTTCCGATCACCGCTGAAAAATGAAGTTCCCTTTAAGTGACATCATCCGAGATGGCGTCCCTTACATTACAATTGGCTGATAGGATTGAGCTTGCATTCTATTGGCTATTCCAATCAGCCAATAGAATGTGAGCTCAATCCTATTGGCTGATTGGATCAGCCAATAGGATGAAAGCTCAATCCTATTGGCTGATTGCAACAACCAATAGGATTTTTTCACCTTTAATTCCTATTGGCTGATAGAATTCTATCAGCCAATCGGAATGTAAGGGACGCCATCTTGGATGACGTCACTGAAAGGGAAACTTTATTCTACAGCGGCTATCGTAAGAAGAGGATACTCTGCGCCGGATGTCTTGAAGATGGCACTGCTCCGCGCTGGATGGATGAAGACTTCTGCCCACTTGGATGAAGACTTCTGCCAGCTTCGATGAGGACTTCTGCCCGCTTGGATGAAGACTTCTGCCGCCTGGATGAGGATGGATGTCCTGTCTTCGAAAGCTGTAAGTGGATCATCGGTGGTTAGTATTAGGTTTTTTTAAGGGTTTATTGGGTGGGTTTTAGTTTTAGCTAAGGGTTTGGGCACCGTAAAAGAGCTAAATGCCCTTTTAAGGGCAATGCCATCCAAATTCCCTTTTGCAATGCAGTGGTTAGCTTAGGTTTATTTAGATAGAATTTTATTTGGGGGGTATGGTTGTGTGGGTGGTGGGTTTTACTGTTGGGGGGTTGTTTTACAGGTAAAAGAGCTGATTTCTTTGGGGCAATGCCCCGCAAAAGGCCCTTTTAAGGGCCATTGGCAGTTTAGTGTAGGCAATTTTTTTTTTTTATTTTGGTGGGGCTTTTTTATTTTGATAGGGCTATTCGATTATGAATAATTCATTTTATTTTTGATAATTTCATTTTTTATTTTGTGTAATTAAGTGTTTATTTTTTTTGTAAATTAGATAATTGTATTTGATGATTTTTTTTTTTATTGTAATGTTAGTTTTTAGTGTAAGGCAGGTTAGGTTTTATTTTGCAGGTAACTTTGTATTTATTTTAACTAGGTAGTTAGTAATAATTGTAAGTTTTATTAAGATTTATTTTAATTAAATTTAAGTTAGGGGGTGTTAGGGTTAGGGTTACATTAGGGTAAGACTTATGCTTAGGGTTATGTTAGGGTTAGGGTTAGGGGTTAATATATTTATGTAGTGTTAGTGATGTGGGAGGCCAGAGGTTTAGGGGTTAATAACTTTAGTATAATGGTTGACATTGGGGACGGCAGATTAGGGGCTAATAAGTGTAGGTTGGTGGCGGCGATGTTAGGGCCAGCAGATTAGGGTTTAATAACTGTAATGTAGGTGGTGGCGATGTTAGGCGCGGCAGATTAGGGGTTAATAAGTGTATTTAGGTGGCAGTGATGTTAAGGGCGGCAGATTAGGGGTTAATAAGTGTATTTAGGTGGTGGCGATGTTAGGGGCAGCAGATTAGGGGTTAACAACATTATGTAGGTGGCGGCGATGTTAGGGGCGGCAGATTAGGGGTTAATAACATTATGTAGGTTGCGGCGATGTCGGGGCGGCAGATTAGGGGTGTTTAGATGTGGTTTTTATGTTAGGGTGTTAGGTTTAAACATAACTTTTTCTTTCCACATAGACATCAATGAAGCTGTGTTACGGAGCTTTTGTTTCCTCGATTGCAGGTGTTAGGCTTCTTTTTGCCGGCTCTCTCCATTGATGTCTATGGGGAAATCGTGCACAAGCACATCAAAACACTGTTTGTATTTGGGTGAGGTATGGAGCTCAACGCCACCATATTGCCTGCAAAAGCCGGGTTTTTCAAAACATGTAATAGCAGAGCTGGTTGTGTGGGTGGTGGGTTTTACTGTTGGGAGGTTGTTTGTATTTTTTTACAGGTAAAAGAGCAGATTTCTTTGGGGCAATGCCTCGCAAAAGGCCCTTTTAAGGACTATCGGCAGTTTAGTGTAGGCTAGGTTTTTTTTATTTTGGGGAGGCTTTTTTATTTTGAGAGGGCTATTAGATTAGGAGTAATTCGTTTTAATTTTTGATAATTTCGTTTTTTATTTTGTGTAATTTAGTGTTTTTTTTTGTAATTTAGATAATTGTATTTGATTAATTTTAATTTTTTATTTTATTGTAATATTAGTTTTTAGTGTAAGGCAGGTTAGGTTTTATTTTACAGGTAACTTTGTATTTATTTTAACTAGGTAGTTAGTAAATAGTTAATAACTGTTTACTAACTAGTCTACCTAGTTAAAATAAATACAAACTTACTTGTGAAATAAAAATAAAACCTAAGCTAGCTACAATGTAACTATTAGTTATTTTGTAGCTAGCTTAGGTGTTATTTTACAGGTAAGTTTGTATTTAGTTTATTATTTATTTAGATTTATTTTAATTACATTTAAGTTAGGGGGTGTTAGGGTTAGGTTCAGGGTTACGTTAGGGTTAGACTTATGCTTAGTGTTAGGGTTACGTTAGGGTTATTTTTAGGGGTTAATATATTTATGTAGTGTTAGTGATGTGGGAGGCCAGAGGTTTAGGGGTTAATAACTTTAGTATAGTGGCGTTGACATTGGGGGCGGCAGATGGGGCTTAAAAGTGTAGGTTGGTGGCGGCGATGTTAGGGTCAGCAGATTAGGGGTTAATAACTGTAATGTAGGTGGTGGCGATGTTAGGGGCGGCAGATTAGGGGTTAATAAGTGTATTTAGGTGGCAGCGATGTTAAGGGCGGTAGATTAGGGGTTAATGAGTATATTTAGGTGGCGGCGATTGTTAGGGGCAGCAGATTAGGGGTTAATAACATTATGTAGGTGGCAGCGATGTTAAGGTGGCAGATTAGGGGTTAATAAAATTATGTAGGTTTGCAGCAATGTCGGGGCGGCAGATTAGGGGTGTTTAGACGTGGTTTTTATATTAGGGTGTTAGGTTTAAACATAACTTTTTCTTTACACATAGATATCAATGGGGCTGCGTTACGGAGCTTTTGTTTCCGCGATCGCAGGTGTTAGGCTTCTTTTTGCTGGCTCTCTCCATTGATGTCTATGGGGAAATCGTGCACAAGCACGTCAAAACACTGCTTGTATTTGGGTGAGGTATGGAGCTCAATGCCACCATATCGCCCGCACAAGCCGGGTTTTTCAAAACCTGTAATAGCAGCGCTATAGGGAGGTGAAATAACGATGCTTTTGTGGTGGTCATTAATTTCCCTATAGTGCTCAAAACTCATAATCTAGCTGATAATTAATATACATGTAGAGAAAAAAAAAAAAAACTTTCTTTCATGTAATTGGCAAGAGTCCATGAGCTAGTGACGTATGGGACATACAATCCTGCCAGGAGGGGCAAAGTTTCCCAAACCTCAAAATGCCTATAAATACACCTCCCGCCACAACCACAACTCAGTTTTACAAACTTTGCCTCCTATGGAGGTAGTGAAGGAAGTTTGTGCTTGATTTCTATGATTTCTTCTTGACTTACCTGGGGTATAGTCTTTTTTCCAATTTGACTTGTTTTCTCTTTTAAATCCTGCCGGCAAATTAGGCTTGCGAGGGCACAAAATTCTGTTATTTATTGCGTCATTCTTGGCGTGAGATTTTTTGGCGCAAATGTGCATATATAATGACGCAAGTTTGTCATTTCTTGCGTCTTAGTTGATGCCAGGTTGTGTGGCGCAAAATTGTGTTTGTTATGATGTGAGTTGCATCATTTCCGGATGTTAGTTGGCTGCCAAATTTTTTTTCAATTTCCTTTTGCGTCGTGCATCATACTTGGCGCCAAAAAATGTTGTTTTATTTTACCTCACTTCCTATATGCTCTTTGCCTTCTTTATGCTCAGAGGGCTATGCTATTTGCTTTTTTTTTTTTACCAATTTTAGCATTTTCCTAAAACTGCTATTTGTGGAAAAAATATATTTTTGTTTAAATGTTATTTTATTCTTTTACAAGATGTCTCAATCTGATCCTGTCTCAGAAGCTGCTGTAGGAACCATGCTGCCTGAACACAGTTCTACCAAAGCTAAGTGTATCTGTTGTAAGCTAGTGGAGATTATATCTCCAGCTGTAGTTGTCATGATAAGCTTTTGCATGCAGAAAAGGTTTCTATTAGTGCTAGTACAGTATCTGTTGTTCCCTCAACATCTAAAGTACATGCTATCCCTGTTGATATGAAAAATGATATTGCTGATGCGATACAGAAGGCTATGTCTGCTATTTCGCCTTCAAATAAACGCCAAATGTATTTTAAAACTTCTCATACTACTGATGAAATTTGTAATGACCGACAACATACTGATATATATTCACCATCCTACTTCAGACATTGACACTTATCTTTTTAAGATTGAGTATATTCGTTCCTTGTTAAAAGAAGTGTTGATAACTTTGGATATTGAGGAGTCTGGTCCTCTTGATAATAAATCCAGTAAACGTATAAATTCTGTCTATAAACCTCCTGTGACTACTCCTGAGGTTTTCCCTGTTCCTGATGCTATTTCTGATGTGATTGCTAAGGAATGGTCTAAGCTTGGTACTTCTTTTGTTCCTTCTTCAAGGTTTAAAAAGTTTTATCCTTTGCCAGTGGCTAAATTAGAGTTTTGGGAAAAACTCCCTAATGTTGATGGGGCTATTTCTACTCTTGCTAAGCGTGCTACTATTCCTATGGAAGATAGTACTTCTTTTAAGTATCCTTTAGATAGGAAATTTGAATCTAAGGAAAGCTTATTTAAGTTCTGGCTATATTCTCAGACCTGCCATTTCTATGGCTTATTTTGCGGCTGCATCAACTTTTTGGTTGGATAGCTTAGCACAACGGGAAAAAGATTCTGATTTGTATAGCATTGTTTGTTTGTTTCAACATGCTAATCATTTTATCTGTGATGCTATTTTTGATATCATCAAGATTGATGTTAAATTTCTGTCTTTGGCTATTTTAGCTAGAAGAGCTTTATGGCTCAAATCATGGAATGCTGACATAGTATCTAAATATAGATTGCTATCTCTATCATTCCAGGGTAATAATTTATTTGGTTCCCATTTGGATTCTATTATTTCCACTATTACTGGGGGAAAGGGAGTTTTTTGCCCCAAGATAAAAAGTCTAAGGGTAAATCTAAAGCTTCTAATCGGTTTCGTTCCTTTCGTCAGAATAGAGAACAGAAAACCACTCCTTCCCCTTAGCACTCGGGCTCCAATTGGAAGCCATCTTTGAGTTGGAATAAATCCAAGCCTTATAAGAAACCAAAGCCAGCCCCCAAGACTGCATGAAGGTGCTTCCCTCAATCCAGTTCTACTGGGGGGGGGGGGCAGATTGAAATTATTATTATTTCAGGTTCCATTCAGAATCATTGGATTCAGAATACTGTCTCTCAGGGGTATTGAATAGGTTTCAGAATAAGACCTCCTGTGAGAAGATTTTTCTCTCTCTCACGTTCCAACAAATCCTGTGAAAGCTCAGGCCTTTCTGAAGTGTGTTTCAGATCTGGAGCATTCAGGGGTAATTATACCAGTTCCACTTCTGGAACAGGGTCTTGTTTTTTATTCAAATCTATTCATTATCCCGAAGAAGGAAAATTCCTTCAGACCAGTTCTGGATCTGAAGTTTTTGGATCAATTTGTAAGGGTCCCCACTTTCAAGATGGTGACTATAAGGACTATTCTGCCTTTTGTTCAGCAAGGTCATTACATGTCCTTAATAGACTTACAGGATGCATATCTTCACATTCCGATTCATCAGACCACTATCGGTTTCTGAGATTCTCCTTTCTAAACAAGCATGTCAAATTTGTTGCTCTTTCATTTGGCCTAGCGACAGCTCCAAGAATCTTTTTGAAAGTTCTTGGTGCCCTTCTATTTGTATTTCAGAGAGCAGGGTATTGCAGTTTTTCCTTATTTGGATGATATCTTGGTACTGGCTCAATCTTTTTATTTAGCAGAATCTCACACAAATCAACTTGTGTTGTTTCTTCAAAGACATGGTTTGAGGATCAATTTACCAAAGAGTTTGTTGGTTCCTCAGACAAGGGTCACCTTTTTAGGTTTTCCAGATAGATTCAGTGTCCATAACCTTGTCTTTAACAGACAAGAGACGTTTGAAGCTGGTTTCAACCTGTCTAAACATTTAGTCTTGATCATTCCCTTCAGTGGCTATGTGCATGGAAGTTTTAGGTCTCATGACTGCAGAATCGGACGCGATCCCCTTTGCTTCTTATTCACATGAGACCTCTGCAGCTTTGCATGCTGAATCAATGGTGCAGGGATTATACTCTGATATTACAATTGAGATACTAAAATCCCAACACTCAACTCTCTCTGCTTTGGTGGTTAGACAATCATCGGATTCTTCAAGGGGCCTCTTTTGTTTGTCCTTCCTGGACTGTGATTTCAACAGATGCAAGTTTTACAGGTTGGGGAGCTGTTTGGGGATCTCTGACAGCACAAGGAGTTTGGAATCCTCAAGAGTCAAGGTTAACAATCAATATTTTAGAACTCTGTGCTATTTTCAAGGCTCTTCAGACTTGGCCTCTATTAAAGAGAGAATCATTCATTCGTTTTCAGACAATATCACAACTGTGGAATATATCATCAGGGTGGGACTCGCAGTCCTTTAGCGTTGAAATAAATATCTCGGATCCAACTCCTGTCTAATTTCTGTGATACATATCACAGATGTAGACAATTGGGAAGCGGATTATCTCAGCCGTCAGTCTTTACATCCAAGGGAGTGGTCTCTCCATCCAGATGTATTTTGTCAGATTGTTCAATTGTGGGGTCTTCCCGAAATAGATCTGATGGCTTCTCATCTAAATAAGAAGCTTCCCAGGTACCTTTCCAGGTCCAGGGATCCTCAGGCGGAGATGGTGGATGCTTTAGGAGTTCCTTGGTTTTACCAACCTGCTTACATTTTTCCACCTCTAGTTTTTCTTCCAAGGGTGATCTCCAAGATCATAATTGAACAATCGCATGTGTTTCTGATAGCACCAGCATGGCCTCACAGGTTTTGGTATGCGGATCTTGTCCGGATGTCCAGTTGCCAACCTTGGCCACTTCCTTTAAGGCCAGATCTTCTGTCTCAAGTGCCATTTTTTCCATCTCAAAATGCTAAATTTGAAGGTTTGGAAATTGAACGCTTAGTGCTTAGTTATAGAAGTTTCTCTAACTCACTACTATGCTACAGGCTCGTAAGCCTGTTTCAAGGAAGATTTATTATCGCAGTTTAGAAAGCCTATATTTCATGGTGTTTTTCTCATAAATTCTCTTGGCATTCTTTTAGAATTCCTAGAATTTTACAGTTTCTTCAGGATGGTTTGGATAAAGGTTTGTCTGCAAGTACTTTGAAGGGACAAATCTCTGCTCTTTCTGTTTTATTTCATAGAAAGATTGCTAAACTTCCTAATAGTCACTGTTTTGTTCAGGCTTTGGTTCATATCAAGCCTGTTATTAAATCAATCTCTCCTTTTTGGAGTCTTAATTTGGTTTTGAAGACTTTGCAGGCTCCTCCTTTTGAGCCTATGCATTCTTTGGATATTAAACTACTTCCTTGGAAAGTGTTGCTCCTTCTGGCTATCTCTTCTGCTAGAAGAGTTTCTGAACTGTCTGCTCAGTCTTCCGAGTCTCCTTTTCTGATTTTCCATCAGTATAAAGCTGTTTTGCGGACTTCGTTTAAATTTCTTCCTAAGGTTGTGAATTCTAACAACATTAGTAGGGAAATTGTTGTTTCCTCTTTGTATCATAATCCTAAGAATGCTCTTGAAAGATCTTTACATTCTTTAGATGTTGTGAGAGCTTTGAAATACTATATCGAAGCTACTAAGGATTTCAGAAAGACTTCTAGTCTATTTGTTGTTTTTTCTGGTTCCAGGAAAGGTCAGAAAGCCTCTGCCATTTATTTGGCATCTTGGTTAAAGCTTTTGATTCACAAGGATTATTTGGAGGTGGGACAGTCTCCGCCTCAGAAAATTACAGCTGATTCTACTAGATCAGTTGCCACATTTTGGGCTTTTAAGAATGAAGCTTCAGTTGATCAGATTTGCAAAGCAGCAACTTGGTCTTCTTTGCATACATTTACTAAATTTTACCATAATTTTACTATAATTTTATTTTTATTTGTTTTCAGAAGCAGTCTTTGGTAGAAAAGTTCTTCAGGCAGCTGTCTCAGTTTGATTCTTCTGCTTATGATTTAAGTTTTTAAGAAAGACTTATATTTATTTTTCTCAGCGGAAATAGCTGTTATTATTTTATCCCTCCCTCTCTAGTGACTTTTCTGTGGACTTCCACATCTTTTGTATGTCTATCCCATGCGTCACTAGCTCATGGACTCTTTCCAATTACATGAAAGAAAACATAATTTATGTAAGAAATTACCTGATAAATTAATTTCTTTCGTATTGGCAAGAGTCCATGAGGCCCACCCTTTTTTATGGTGGTTATGATTTTTTGTATAAAAGCACAATTATATTTCCAGTTCCTCTTTTTGTATGCTTTTTTACTCCTTATTTTTATCACCTCACTTCTTGGCTATTCATTAAATTGAGTTGTGGTTGTGGTGGGAGAAACTTTTGCCCCTCCGTGTAGGATTGTATATCCCATACGTCACTAGCTCATGGACTCTTGCCAATATGAAAGAAATTAATTTATCAGGTAAGTTCATACATAAATTATGTTATTCTACAGATTTAGAATAATTGATTAAAATGTCAATATTAAAAAAGCTATCAAGGAAAACATATATCAACTAAATTAAAAAATTAAAAAAAATTACAGTTATTGACATTACATGTAGTTGTAAATCACAGATGCTCTTCTAGCAAATTACCTTCTTCAGCATACTAATGTAAGGGGAAAATAAATCAATGTAGTGCTTTGTAGTGTTTTTTACAATAATCTTTCAAGGGGGCATTGTTCAGAATTTGTTAACGAATATCTGTCTGCTTTTTCTTATGGGAAACATCTTCAGGACAGAAGAGGAGGAGCTTGACAGCAGGTTCAACTATTAATTGTAAAACAGTAGCTAGTGCTACTGCTATAAGTCAGCAGCAGCACAAAACGTATATGTCTTCTATTAATTTTTTAATGAGGTCAGGATTTTCATGACCAGAAGTAAAACTTACATATTTAGTGACTGACACAGAACCCAATCATCTGACAAGGACATTGCTGGATGGTTACTGAATAGTCTATAACTGTAAAAGTGAATAATTTTTCCCGTCTGCAGAAAAAACTTTTTTTGTCCTGCGGTAAAGCCTATTTTGCCTTTGGAGTAATGGTTTTATTCACATGAAAGAATTAACTACCGGCCAGATTACGAGTTTTGCGTTATGAGCGGCTCGGTAATAATTTGCAAGTTATTTCCACTGCTCACCTTTAATAGCGCTGCTATTACAGGTTTGCAAAAACCCGGCATTAGCAGGCAATATGGTAGCGTTGAGCTCAATACCGCACACAATTACCAGCGCTGCTTTGAGCTGGTTTTACTTGCTCGTGCACGATTTCCCCATAGACATCAATGGGGAGAGGCGGCTATAAAAAAACCTAACACATGCAATAAAGGAGCGTAAAGCTCCGTAATGCATCCCCATTGATTCCTATGGGGAAAGAAAAGTTATGTTTACACCTAACACCCTAACATAAACCCAGAGTCTAAACACCCCTAATATGCTGCTCCCGACATCGCCCACACCTACATTACACTTATTAACCCCTAATCTGCCGCCCCCGACATCGCCGCCACTTACCTACACTTATTAACCACTAATCTGCAGCCCCAACGTCGCCGCCACTATACTAAAGTTATTAACCCCTAAACCTAGCCCTAAGTCTAACCCTAACAGCCACTAACTTTAACATAATTAAAATAAATCTAAATAAAAATTACAATTAATACCTAAATAATTCCTATTTAAAACTAAATATTTACCTATAAAATAAAAACCTAAGCTAGCAACAATATAACTAATAGTTATATTGTAGCTATCTTAGGTTTTATTTTTATTTCACAGTATTTATTTTAACTAGGTAGACTAGTTAGTAAATAGTTATTAACTATTTACTAACTACCTAGTTAAAATAAATACAAATTTACCTGTAAAATTAAACCTAACCTAAGTTACAATAACACCTAACACTACACTACAATTAAATCAATTACATTAATTAAATACAATTAACTAAATTACAAAAAAATAAACACTAAATTACACAAAATAAAAAAGAAATGATCAAATATTTAAACTTATTACACCTTATCTAATAGCCCTATCAAAATAAAAAAGCCAATCGGAATTAAATCAACCAATCGGAATTAAAGTTGAAAAAATCCTATTGGCTGATGCAATCAGCCAATAGGATTGAGCTTCAATCCTACTGGCTGATCCAATCAGCCAATAGGATTGAGCTCGCATTCTATTGGCTATTCCAATCAATGCGAGCTAAATCCTATTGGCTGATTGGATTTTTTCAACTTTAATTCCGATTGGAATTCCATGGACGCCATCTTGGATGACGTCCCTTAAAGGAACCTTCATTCTTCAGTAGCCGTCGACAGAAGAGGATGATCAAAACTGGATGTCTTGATGATGGAGTCGGAAGGATGAAGATAGAAGATGCCGTCTGGATGAAGACTTCTGCCCACCTGGAGGACCACTTCTTGCCACTTGGATGAAGACTTCTCCCGGCTTCGTTGAGGAATTCTGCCCGCTTGGATGAAGACTTCTCCCGGCTTGATGAGGATGGATGTCTGGTCTTCAAAAACTGTAAGTTGTTCTTCGGGGGTTAGTGTTAGTTTTTTAAGGGTTTATTGGGTGGGTTTTATTTTTAGCTTAGGGTTTGGGCAATGAAAAAGAGCTAAATGCTCTTTTCAGGGCAATGGTGAGCTTAGGTTTTTTAGATAGGATTTTATTTGGGGGGGGGTTTGGTTGTGTTTTACTGTTGGGGGGTTGTTTGTATTTTTTTTTACAGGTAAAACAGCTGATTTCTTTGGGGCAATGCCCCACAAAAGGCCCTTTTAAAGGCTATTGGTAGTTTAGTTTAGGCTAGGGTTTTTTTTATTTTGGGGGGGCTTTTTTATTTTGATAGGGCTATTAGATCAGGTGTAATTCGTTTAAATATTTGATAATTTCTTTTTTATTTTGTGTAATTTAGTTAATTGTATTTAATTAATGTAATTGATTTAATTGTAGTGTAATGTTAGGTGTTAGTGTAAGACAGGTTAGGTTTTATTTTACAGGTACATTTGTATTTATTTTAACTAGGTAGTTAATAACTATTTACTAACTAGTCTACCTAGTTAAAATAAATACAAACTTGCCTGTGAAATAAAAATAAAACCTAAGCTGGCTACAATGTAACTATTAGTTATATTGTAACAAGCTTAGAGTTTGTTTTATAGGTAAGTATTTAGTTTTAAATAGGTATTATTTAGTTAATGACAGTAATTTTTATTTAGATTTATTTTAATTATATTAAAGTTAGTGGGTGTTTTGGTTAGAGTTAGGGTTAGGGTTAGGTTTAGGGGTTAATAACTTTAGTAAAGTGGTGGCGGTGACGTTGGGGGCGGCAGATTAGGGGTTAATAATATTTAACTAGTGTTTGTGATGCGGGAGTGCGGCAGTTTAGGGGTTAATATGTTTAATTTAGTGGCGACTATGTCCGGAGTGGCAGATTAGGGGTTAATAATTTTATTTTAGTGTTTGCGATGTGGGAGGGCCTCAGTTTAGGGGTTAATAGGTAGTTTATGGGTGTTAGTATATTTTGTAACACTTTAGTTATGAGTGTTATGCTACAGATTTGTAATGTAAAACTCATAACTACTGACTTTAGATGGCGGTACAAATCTTGACGGTATAGGGTGAACCGCTCACTTTTTGGCCTCCCAGGCAAAACTCATAATACCGGCGCTACGGAAGTCCCATTGAAAAAGGACTTTTTGAAAGGTGCGGTAGTTACGTTGTGTTACGGCCAAAAAGGTGTGCGGTACACCTATACCTGCAAGACTCGTAATAGCAGCGGTAGTGAAAAAGCAGCGTTATGAGACTTTTTCACTCATAACGCAAAACTCGTAATCTATCCGTACATTTGCCTTGCAACCATCCGTTTGTTTATTTATTAAAGGGGCAGCTCAATTAGAATTTTCAAATGAATGCAAAGAATAGAACAAAGCTAGTGATTTGTTTTGCATGCATCCAAATATTAATGCACAAGTTTAGTAATTCACACATGCTCACCTAGCAAATGACCTTCACAATAAAATACATACTATTGGATTTTACACCATAGTAGGGTTGAATATGTTTTCCAGAACAGTTTACTCTGAGTATTAACTAACCACTACTCTCCTCCAATATAAATATCTTCATGAACATATAAAATATAATCCCTATTGTCTTATAACCGTTTTGGCTTGTTTTTCTGTTACCAAAGTGCTTTTTAATGGCATAACATCTAAAACTATGTTTAATGCATGTCTGAATCATGAAGGGATAAAGTTTTCTACAAACTAATTACTCATTCTGCCTCTTTCCCATAGCTACCTAGCTATATAAAGCATTCCACTTCTACTAAGTAATTGTATTTCAGTTTTTCCTGTGCAAAACCAGGTATTTCCTGCTCACTCATTGCTACTGCTAGGTTCTCCACACTGTTGCTGACCCAGATCATGGAAACACAGAGTTATTTTTTATCTGCTTTCTTTAATACAGGTTGTGAGAGTCCATGATACATTACTTTTGGGAATTACTCTTCTCTTCTACTAGGAGTCTACTAGGAGGAGGCAAAGAATCTCAAACCCCAAGAGCCTTATAAAACCCCTCTTACCGCACTCATACCTCAGTCTTTACTTTGCCTCCTCTGGAGGTGGTAGAAGAGTGAAGATGTGCATTTGATTCTTCAGAGAGAAGAGGCTTCAGTATATATTGAGGCCCGGTTTCCCCTCAGAGTACAGTGCTTGTCAGAGGGAGGTATATGGGTTATGGTATGTGATTTTTTTCATAAACTCTGTATAATTTGTCACAAGGACTTTTCTTTTGCCTCCCTTTATGGATCTACAATATTTCCCTGTTCCATAACCTCTGCTGATATGTTTTAGTACTGGTTTGGCTGGCTGCTGCTTTTTTGCTAGTCGACGAGTGTCTATTGGTAAGTATCTTTTTTATTAACATCTAGACACTCATATAGCTATGTTGTGGGCACTTTTAAATTTATTTATATATTTTTTTATATATATGGCCCCGGGACAGATCATTTTCACCATTCCCTTGCTGTTTTGCACATGTTGGCTTTTTGGCATACTTAGTTTTTTTTTTGTGTGCGTTGGCCTTTGGTATACACACGTCAGGTTAATTTTGACTTGAGCGGTCCTTTTAGAAGAGTTAAATATCAGAAGGAGTGTACAAGAAAAAAAAAATGGAAATATTGCATTTATTTACTTTCTGTAAGGCCTCCGTTTTCAAACAGGCAGTTGTATTTAATATATTTATTTATATGAAAAAAGTAAAAAATGTTTTTCTCAACACATAAATACACAACTCATGCTATAACCTAGGATATGTAAAATGTATTTGTAATAGTTACTTTTATAAGCCAAATAATCATAAAGGTAAATGTGTACATAGTTATATAGATATACAGTATATATTAGATAGATAGAAATACATATAAATTATAATCCTTAAATGGGGTCATCCCTCAAATATGTCGGATTGTTTGTGATAGAACGTGCTAACCCAACAAGCATTAACTTGAATTGTGCTTGAGCATTCACGTTTACTTACAACTTGTAATACCAACACAATTTAACCTGCACGCAAACAAAAACCTGATATCGCTTCACAATATTGGTATTCGTTTTTTCTTTTTTTGGAAACAACAAGATTTCCCCTTTCCTCAGTCAACAGGCAACTCATTATTTACTATAAACTATACCATAGCCCCATGTATCATTGACCCACAGTTGTACAATATCTTCTACTATATGGACTGAACACAATATAACCTCCCCTCATTAACCACTAGCCACTTGTTACCCCTGTCACACTTGGTGTCGGTTCTGGATAATGAAGCTCATTTGCAGAGGCATATTCAGTTACAGGCTCCAGTTTATTGAATGGGGCAAATGCAGCTTTCTTACTTTTAGGCATAATAACAGATGAGAAATACAGGAACTGGTATAACAGGCAGAATATTTGCAAGGCCAAGTATAAGAATTGCTTAAACACAGGATACAGCAGAAGCTGAGCAATGGCAGGTCTTGGCAGTTCAGGCAAGAGGTTAAACACATGACTTGGCAGTTCAGGCAAGCAAGAGGTTAAACACAGGTCTTGGCAGTTCAGGCAAGAGGTTAAACACATGACTTGGCAGTTCAGGCAGCAAGAGGTTAAACACAGGTCTTGGCAGTTCAGACAGCAAGAAGTTAAACACGGGTCTTGGCAGTTCAGGCAAGCAAGAGGTTAAACACAGGTCTTGGCAGGTCAGACAAGCAATAGGTTAAATACAGGTCTTGGCAGTTCAGGCAAGCAAGAGGTTAAACACTGGTCTTGGCAAGTTCAGGCAAGCAAGTAGAGATGCTTGGCTTCAGGAGCAGGGTAAGCATACACAGGTATCACAGTAGAGATGCTTGGCTTCAGGAGCATGGTAAGCATACACAGGTGTCACAGACGCTTGGCTTCAGGAGCAGCATAAGCATACACAGGTATCACAGTAGAAATGCTTGGCTTCAGGATCAGGGTAAGCATACACAGGTATCACAGTAGTGATGCTTGGCTTCAGGAGCAGGGTAAGCATACACAGGTATCACAGTAGTGATGCTTGGCTTCAGGGGCAGGGTTAGCATACACAGGTATCACAGTAGAGAAGCTTGGCTTCAGGAGCATGGTAAGCATACACAGGTGTCACAGACGCTTGGCTTCAGGAGCAGCATAAGCATACACAGGTATCACAGTAGAAATGCTTGGCTTCAGGATCAGGGTAAGCATACACAGGTATCACAGTAGTGATGCTTGGCTTCAGGAGCAGGATAAGCATACACACGTATCACAGTAGATATGCTTGGCTTCCGAAGCAGGGTAAGCATACACACGTATCACAGTAGATATGCTTGGCTTCAGGAGCAGCATAAGCATACACAGGTATCACAGTAGAAATGCTTGGCTTCAGGATTAGGGTAAGCATACACAGGTATCACAGTAGTAATGCTTGGCTTCAGGAGCAGGGTAAGCATACACACGTATCACAGTAGATATGCTTGGCTTCAGGAGCAGGCTAAGCATACACAGGTATCACAGCAGAGATGCTTGGCTTCAGGAGCAGGCTAAGCATACACAGGTATCACAGTAGTGATGCTTGGCTTCAGGAGCAGGGTTAGCATACACAGGTATTACAGCAGAGATGCTTAGCTTCAGGAGCAGGGTAAGCATACACAGGTATCACAACAGAGATGCTTGGCTTCAGGAGCAGGATAAGCATACACAGATATCACAGCAGAGATGCTGTGACAGGCTGGAGACACAAAAAACACAGGTACTGCTGTAACATGCTGGGGACACAGGATACACAGGTACTGTTGTGACAGGCTTGAGACACAGGATACACAGGTTACTGCTGTGACAGGCTGGAGACACGGGATACACAGGTACTGTTGTAACATGCTGGGGACACAGGATACACAGGTACTGTTGTGACAGGCTTGAGACACAGGATACACAGGTTACTGCTGTGACAGGCTGGAGACACGAGATACAAGAGAATTGTCAGAATTCAATCCAAGGGTCTGTATAGCAGGAAAGCAGTCTAATCTTTCATCAAGCTCAGGGAAAATCCAGAAGAATGGTCAATCAGCAAGCAGAGTTCAGAAGCCAGGAATACACCAACAAGACAGGAATTTGGGAAGCTAAACAGAGGCATTAACAATGGAATCAATCACAATGTCAGCGCAAAAACTGATTAGCCAGGCAGGTTTAAATAGTCTGTTAGTAATTGCACATTACCAACAGCGGACAGGAGGTGGACAGGAGGTGGAGTCAGAGAGCCTGAGCGAGAAAACAGAAAACAAAAACAAAAGGAAAGCATCCACAACTAATGCCCTCTGGTGGCTCAATGGAAAGTTACTGGGATACAACAAAAGAGACCAGAGTTCAAGACCCAATGGGGACATGACAACCCCCCCATATAATAAACCCCTATCACATTATTACCTAACCACATAATGTCTCCCATTCCATCATAAATATTCACTAACCACAATTTATCATAATATGTTGCGGCAATAACTCCTAATGGTACCACATACATGATAAACCGAAACTTAACTCAAATTCTGTAAATAAGAACACATATTCCTTGCTGAGCAGGACTAGAAAAATTGAATAATTTGTTTAAAGAGGTTTATGATATAGAATAAGACTGTTCATCAATATAGGGGGAACTTTAGGGTTTAGGACCATTGATGTAAAGATTATTGATGGTGAATGTTTTATAGATGAATATGGCTTGTGAACTGTGGAAGTTGTTATAGGCTGTGGTGTACCTTATTTACCAGACCCACTACAAAGTTTGTGAAGGGGTAAATTGGGGATTTCTTTTTTTTTCTGGGAGGATTCTTAGGATGACTGTTAATCTGGGTACATATCTTGTTGGAGGCTTTCTAGGACTAAGGAATTACAGGTCTGACAGTTAAGTGATATGGTGAGAATAAAAAGTTAATGAAATCAATTTACTCCTATAATCAATTTTTCTTTGTTCTCTTGCTATCTTTATTTAAAAAGGAGGAATGCAAAGCTTAGGAGCCGGCCCGTTTTAGGTTCAGAACCTTGATAGCACTTGCTTATTGGTGGCTACATTTAGCCAACCAATAAGCAAGCATAACCCAGGTTCTGAACCAAAGATTGGCCGGCTCCTTAGCCTTAAATTACTGCTTTTTAAATAAAGATAGCAAGAGAACAAAGGAAAATTGATAATAGGAGTAAATTAGAAAGTTGCTTAAAAGTGCCTGCTCTATCTGAATCACACACACACAAAAAATTGGGTTTAGTATCCCTTTAAAAAACCTTAATGATTTACTGGAAAGGAAGCAAAATTATGCTTTTAGTGTAGAAGTGGAGTAGGTTAATATTATGGTGTTGTGGAGATTGGATTTGAAAGTGTCAGGTCATTTAACAAGACATTTCATGGATGTATTTGAAATCAGTGAGAAGCCTGCTTCTGAAGTGTTTCCAAAGTTTAACATTGGTGGTGGTAAAAGACCTGCCCAATAATTGTGCCAGTCTTGGAACAATTTTGATAAACTGGGGTCCATTTCAGTGACTTCTAACTGCATTAATTTCACCAGTACTTAACTTTTGTAGAACCCAATACAACCCAATTTCAATCCAATATAAATTAGACAGGAAGCATTTTTGGTTGTTTGTATGGATTCTTCTCAACATTTAAGGTTTTGTGCATGCTCATTTCACTTGTTTAGAATAAAAAACAGTTAAGCTTAGTAACAGTTTTAAATGATGATACTATTTGCACAGTTTATATATACTCATAGGAATTTGTTTAAATTGCAATAAAGTATTTGGATGCTTAAAAATATAAATTTAAAAACTGCGCAAAAAGATAAAACATTTTATTTCAAACATACCATAAGTTGATGGTTAAGGGATATAAATGCATTCAAAGACTCATGGCATTGTCAATACAGAATTTACCTTTGCTTTGGCTAAATCTTTCAGTTATATGACACACTTGTTTTCTAAAGTTCTTTATCTCTTTTACCAAATCTTCCTCATATCATACTTGTAATTTAAGAAGTGTTACTAATCTGAATAGTTTGAAATGGCTTTTAAAAAAGCAAAAAGTCACTTGAGATCCCTTGCAATGTTAATTTTTTTTAACAGCACTATATTTTTATAGTGACCACTGCTCACAAATACGTCTAAAAATGTATTATTATTACTGCACAACGATATATAGATTAAGGATTTTTTTTTTTGCTGCTGTATGGTTTTAAATGTCTATTGATACTATTAATTAAATACAGCTAATTTGTTTGTTGTTCCTTTACAGACAAAATATACCATTTATGAAGTTATTTGAACAAAGAAACAAGGAATAAGGTACTTCAATGGTATCGTATATCAAGGCACAAAATGACAGACGCCAAACAAGCAGTCAGTTGGACACAATTTTTTCATCAATAAATTATCAACCCAGTGCTGTCTTTTTATTTCTACCCATATTCACCTTAGTGTATTATGTAATATAAGTCAGCATTCGCAGGGAATCAGTGAGAAGCCTGATTCTGAAGTGTTTCCAAAGTTTAACATTGGTGGTGGTACAAGACCTGCCCCATACAGACTGTCAGAGTACAGTCAGCTGACTGGCTACTAATACACCAAGAGTTCTTGGTCAGCACTGTGATAAATATGCTGCTATTGTGAAAATGTAGTTTCTCATGTTTGGTGCGTTTCATTATGTACCTTTATATACTATACCACCGGAGAGCCTTCTTTTTTTTTCAATATTTTCATTTTATTAAGATATTTTATCATGAATAAACCATGGTTTTCTGTATGAGATTATGGATTTGGACATAAGTATACATAAAGGATCCTGATTGGCACCTCTGACTTATTTGGGGATGCAGTACTTCTGCACAAGATTTGCAGAAAATGTTCCCAGCAGACCATTTATACATTTACTAATTTTTCCCCATAGAATATTCAACTTTCCCCATAGAATATTCAACTTGAAGTTTAATTTGCATTACTTGTATAGCAAGTTTTCCCCATAGGATATTTTTCCCATAGGATAAAACTGGGTATGAAATTTAAACTAATGGGTTAAATATGTAAATTTAATTTATATTTAAATCTTTAAGCTTTAATTACCTTATAATTTAAGTCTAAATAATATTGGAAAACCTCAGTATGTTAAGCTAAATTAACAATTAAAAGTAAAAACTGAAAACTGTGAAATGTATGTTTGGCAGAAAAGGAGATGGCTTAATCAAGACATTAATTCCTCTCTGCCAGTGCCAGATAGGGTTGTTATTTAATAAATGATAATAATAATAATAATAATATAGCACATAAGTATACATAAAGGATCCTGATTGGCACCTCTGACTTATTTGGGGATGCAGTACTTCTGCACAAGATTTGCAGAAAATGTTCCCAGCAGACCATTTATACATTTACTAATTAAATAGCACTCCAAAAAAATCTGTGATGTCACCAGGGCCACAGGCAGTTAACCCCAGTCTGGAATGGGTGCAAGAAACAAGGGGGATTACAAACAAAAAGTAATACAACACATAGAAACACCCAGCACTCACCAACTAGCTCACAGCTAAGATAAAATCACAACTGGAAAGGTTAGTTACCACATCTGGCCTAATGGGAAAGCTCAGGCACCACGTCAAGGTCCTTTCCATTGCCTGAGTCCCTAACACAGCCACACCATCATGCGAGCTCACAAAGCCAAACAGACTGAGAACACAGAAGGGGTGCACAGGTGGATGTAATCACCCAGAGAAAATACAAAACATGGAAGGGAACTACACTCCAAGGCCGGACCAGGTACACATCATGTGACTCAGCAACATCCAGCCCTTCTTTGTTCTCAGTCTGTTTGGCTTTGTGAGCTCGCATGATGGTGTGGCTGTGTTAGGGACTCAGGCAATGGAAAGGACCTTGACGTGGTGCCTGAGCTTTCCCATTTGGCCAGATGCGATAACTAACCTTTCCAGTTGTGATTTTATCTTAGCTGTGAGCTAGCTGGTGAGTGCTGGGTGTTTCTATGTTGTGTATTAATTTTTGTTTGTAATCCCCCTTGTTTCTTGCACCCATTCCAGACTGGGGTTAACTGCCTGTGGCTCTGGTGACATCACAGCTTTTTTGGAGTGCTATTTAGCACCCAGGGCTTTATGTTGCTGAGTCACATGATGTGTACCTGGTCCGGTCTTGGAGTGCAGTTCCCTTCCATGTTTTGTATTTTCTCTGGGTGATTACATCCACCTGTGCACCCCTTCTTTGTTCTCAGTCTGTTTGGCTTTGTGAGCTCGCATGATGGTGTGGCTGTGTTAGGGACTCAGGCAATGGAAAAGACCTTGACGTGGTGCCTGAGCTTTCCCATTTGGCCAGATGCGGTAACTAACCTTTCCAGTTGTGATTTTATCTTAGCTGTGAGCTAGCTGGTGAGTGCTGGGTGTTTCTATGTGTTGTATTACTTTTTGTTTGTAATCTCCCTTGTTTCTTGCACCCATACCAGACTGGGGTTAACTGCCTGTGGCTCTGGTGACATCACAGCTTTTTTGGAGTGCTATTTAGCACCCAGGGCTGAATGTTGCTGAGTCACATGATGTGTACCTGGTCCGGTCTTGGAGTGCAGTTCCCTTCCATGTTTTGTATTTTCTCTGGGTGATTACATCCACCTGTGCACCCCTTCTTTGTTCTCAGTCTGTTTGGCTTTGTGAGCTTGCATGATGATGTGGCTGTGTTAGGGACTCAGGCAATGGAAAGGACCTTGACGTGGTGCCTGAGCTTTCCCATTTTGCCAGATGCGGTAACTAACCTTTCCAGTTGTGATTTTATCTTAGCTGTGAGCTAGCTGGTGAGTGCTGGGTGTTTCTATGTGTTGTATTACTTTTTGTTTGTAATCCCCCTTGTTTCTTGCACCCATTCCAGACTGGGGTTAACTGCCTGTGGCTCTGGTGACATCACAGCTTTTTTGGAGTGCTATTTAGCACCCAGGGCTGGATGTTGCTGGTGAGTGCTGGGTGTTTCTATGTGTTATATATATATTACGTTCCAGTTTACTGCCCCTTTATACAAGGACTTTCCAGATGCAAGGAGGCATTTTATCTAAGATTTTTACATCTGCATAAAATGTTATACTCTCAGACTAAGATTGCTCAGTGTTTGAAATGAGACAGGTTAACTTAAAACTGTTCAATTTACACTACATCTGACTTAATTTTGAAATACATACCAACAAGTCTAAATCCTGCATTTAACCAGATCTAATGGTATGAGTACCACAGCTTATGTTTCCACCAAGACCATATAGAGTACAGCATTTTCAAAATCCATAAGTACAGCTGACAGATGGGAACATTTGTACACTATATTTGAAGTGGTGCTCTTGGTTGGGGGAAATTGGGAAAAAACAAACATATGTCAACCTTTTAAAAGTACTTTTCTTCATCTAGCCATCTACCCAGACCATGAATGTAAAATTTTGAATTCACAGAATTATTTTTGTTTGCACATTTACAAATATGATTCTTTAAAAAGTGATCTCTTAATTTCTGCAATTTATTTATCATGCATGTCACACACTGTTGATTTAGGGGATGAAAGGTGCATAAACGATTCCTCCTTTGAGTGTTTCTGTGGGTGTCTGTGTTTATGTCTTTGTGCTTTGGTTTGTGTCTCTATGAGTGTGTATGTATTTTTCTGTGGGTCTCTCTGTGAGGGTGGGTGTGTATGTCTTTGTGCATTTTCTGTGGATGTCTGTGAGGGTGTGTGCATATGTCTTTGAGCTTTTTCTATGGGTGTCTCTTTGAGGGTGTGTGTATGTTTTTCTTTGTGTATTTTCTCTGGATGCCTCTGTGAGGGTTGGTGTGTATGTCTGTGTTTTCTGTGGATGTCTCTGTGAGGGTGTGTGTGTGTATGCATGTATGTCTGTGTTTTCTGTGGATGTCTCTGTGAGGGTGTGTGTTTTCTGTGGGTGTCTCTGTGAGGGTGTGTGTTTTCTGTGGGTGTCTCTGTGAGGGTGTGTGTATGTCTGTGTTTTCTGTGGATGTCTCAGTGAGGGTGTGTGTATGTATGTCTTTCTGTGTTTTATGTGGTTGTGTCTCTGTGTGTGTATGTCTTTGTGTGTTTACTGTGGGTGTGTGTGTGTGTATATCTTTGTGTGTTTTCTGATGCTGTCTCTGTCGGTGTTTCCTTAGGTGTATGTGCAAGTTTGAGTTTATGTGTGTGTGTGTCCATTGTCTGTTCCTTTATAGGACATTTTGACCTTACTACTGATTATTCACATCTTTCTACAGACTTTGAGACTAACGAGACCTTTCCAGAAGTCACCAATCCACCATTTAACCTTTAAATTATTGTTTAGGCAGTTCAGAGTGCTTCCTTTCAGCCACTGCATGCTGTTGTCATCATTTATTTGGCATCTTCCTTTACAAAAAGATAATCAGAACTCCATATTTTGTTTTCTAAATCTCCTTTTTTTTTTTTTTTAACAAAACTGTAGTTTACCTCATTACTTGTCAGGTCAATGTAAGCAAGTGCTGAGTGTCTGTTTGGGTGTCTGTGTCTGACTTTGCGTGTCTATATGTGAATCCTTATGTGTGAGTGTGTGTGTGTTTCAGTGTATGAGTGTTTCTGTGTGTGTGTGTTACTACCTTTACAACATTTCCAAGTTTAAATAGACACTTAAGAATAAAGTGCACATACGTTTTAGTCACTTGGTCAAAAATTGCACATCAAAGGAGGGGGGGGCCTGATCAATGGTTAAGTCTAGTGGCGGCCCTGTCCACAGTTTTGCCGTATTTCCTTGGGACCTTGAGTGCGGTGAATACCACAGTCTGTTTACATACTTTGAATTTGCTTTTATGACATGAGGGAGATATGCTGAAGTTGAGTGGAGCTGCGCATATGTAAAACAGTGTACACTGTAGTTTTTATCATTCCCTGTCTGGTTAAGGGATATATTACCTTTTGTGCACGAAGAATCTACTACAGAGACTTTTGCTACTAGTAGCTGTATGATATTTATGTCTCTTATGCTATATGTTGGTGGTCTATCCCAATTTTTGCTTAAATAAACAGGTAGAATTTAACTACACTGGAGGAATCTGTGTCTTTTGAATTGATTAATTCATTTTTGATTTGCAATCATATCTGTTAAAAAGAGTGCTGATCTTCCTTACCGTGGAGGTGTATCCCAATTCATCCTCTTTTTATTTTCTTATTTTGTTTTTGAAATGTAATATCTAAGGGTCTGCACCATTGCCCATGACTGAGGTTACTTGGATATGAATATTTATACTTTATTGAGCTATATTTTATACTCTTCCTTTTGCTTTTATATATATAGCTATGATTACGGCACCCAGCCGAAACATGTCAGCTTGAGTACACAGTGCTCAGTGTTATTGCTGCCTTGACCCCTCCAGGGATTTTTTAACATTTGTACAATAAAATTGACTTTTTAATTTTAAACTGACCACAGGATCAAGTTGTGTTTTTTGCTGTATATATATAAAATGATATATGGGTATAGATATATAGGATGGAATGTCTATTTAAAAATAAAAATAACATTAAGAACTGCTGCTTAAGGCTCGCGTGGAAACTGGGGCATTTGGTCCCATTCGGGCATGATAAATCGGCTTCATAGTATCTCTATGTAAAAGCCCTTTGAAGTCCTTTTATTTTCTATAACACTGAGACCTCATATTTTTGAGCCCTTATAACTTTTTTCACAGATGTTTTAGTTTTTTTAAATAATTTACTTTTAAATATAATTTTGATGTGTTTTGTACAACTGTTTAGTCGAGTGTAACAGTAATATTTAACAAGTCACTCTTATCCCGTTGTGCATTAAATTCAATTGTGCTCGAGTGAACATGCTTACTTTAAACCAGTATTACATGCGCTGCATCCGATGAGTGCAAAGAGCCGCAATAAACCCTTTTTGGCTTATACCCACACTATCCTTATCTCTCCCTCCCTTCTCTCATCCTCTATGCTGTCCTCTCATGAACTACTCTGCCTCCTTAGAAATACTTCACCATCTAACTCTCCTATCTCTAATAAAACACGCTGCTACAAGTCAGACTCTCACCTTCTGTCACTCACACTTCTAATACTGCTTGCTGCTGGTGACATCTCTCCTAACCCTGGCCCTGCAGCAATCACCACAATTTTACACTCTTGCTCAGTCTCCCACAATACAAACTCAAGGTTATGCAATCCTAACAATCTCATCTCCATTAACACACAGCGCTTATCCCCTCTATTTTCTTGTGCCCTCTATAATGCTCGCTCTTTCTGTAACAAACTTACAACTGTTCATGACCTGTTTATTTCCAATGCTTTCAATCTTCTAGCAATTACTGAAACCTGGCTATCTTCCTCTGACATTGCTTTCATTGCTGCTCTCATGCACAGCGTTCTCCATTTTAGCCATACACCTAGGCCAGGTGAGAGACATAGTGGTGGTGTTGAAATCTTACTATCCCCCTCCTGCTCCTATCAGCACCTACATCCTCATCCATCTCTCATTCTCCTCCTTTGATGTCCACTGCATCTGCCTGTTCTCCCCCTCTCCCTCAGGGTGGCAGTTATCTATCGCCCCCTGGACCAACCTCCCAATTCCTTGACAACTTTGCTGCCTGGCTTAATCACTTTCTCTCTACAAATACACCTGCTCTAATACTAGGGGCTTCAACATCCCCATTGATAACCTATCTGCCCCTGCTGCCTCTACACTTCTCTTACTCATAAACTCCTTTGGTCTCTCCACCCTATTCCCTACTTACCGTGATGGACACTCTATTGATCTGGTATTCTCTGCTCCCTTTCTGATGTCACCTGTCGCCCATTTCCCATCTTAGACCACCATCTGCTCACCTATAATCTCATTGTACATGCTAAACCTATTTCTCCCCCCATCCCCATGCCTATAGAAATCTGCACACTGTGGATCCTCTCCAAATTTCCAACCTTATTCAAAAACGCCTCCCCCCACACTTCCAGGGTATCCTGCTCTGACCTTGCTACAAATCACTACAACAATACTCTCTCCTCTGCACTCGACACCCTTGGTCCTCCAAAAATACGCAAAACCCCATGTTGTCAGCTCCAGCCATGGCACTCTCAGCAAACACGCTATCTACAAAAATGCTCCCTTGCTGCTGACCTTGCCTGAAGGAAATCCCGCTCTGAACATGATTTTCTACACTATAAGTTCAGTCTTTATTCTTACTCCTCTGCCCTTCACTTAGCCAAGCAAAACTACTTCTCTTCTCTTATATCTTCTCACTCCTCAAAGCCTAAATGTCTCTTCTCCATTTTCAACACTCTCCTTTATCCACCTGCACCACCCCCTTCATTTGCCTTTAGTGCTCAAGACTTGGCAGACTACTTTTTCAACAAAACACTTACCATCCACAAAACACTTACCATCCAAAGTAACATCCCACCACAAGACAGCAACCTTCCACCTCCGCCCCCGGTCACCCACTCCACCTCTCTCAGTACCTTCCCCCCAACCACTGAGAATGAAGTGTGTTCCCTAATGACTTCCTCACACCTTACTACCTGCCCACTTGACCATATCCCTTCACTTCTAATACCTTCTCTGTCTTCTATCCTCACTCCAGCTCTTACTCACATATTCAACTGATCACTTACTACTGGTTCATTTTCATCTTCCTTCAAACATGCAAAGGTCACCCCATCCTCAAAAAACCCTCCCTCGACCCCAATTCTCCTGCAAACTACCGCCCCATATCACTGCTTCAGCTAGCTTTAAAAGTTATTGAAAAACTAGTTTTTAATCACCTAACCAACTTCCAGTCCTCTAACTCTTTGCTTGACCCCCTGCAATCTGTCTTCCGTCCCCAACACTCAACTGAGACTGCCCTCACCAAGGTTACTAATGATCTTCTTCCTGCTAAAAACAATGGCCACTACTCTATAGTTATCTTACTTGACCTGTCTGCTAGCTTTGACACTGTTGACCATCCCCTCCTCCTATGGACTCTCAGCTCCCTTAGGCTCTATGACATTGCCCTCTCCTGGATCCACTCGTATCTCTCTAATAGGTCCTTTTCTGTCTTTGCTGGTGACTCCTCCTCTTCATTGCCTCTGTCTGTTGGGGTATCTCAAGGCTCTGTTCTATGCCCTCTACTCTTCTCTATCTATACTTCCTCACTGGGTAAACTTATTAGTAGCTATGGCTTCAACTATCACCTCTATACTGATGATACTCAGATCTACCTATCCACCCCTGCACTCTCTCCTTCTGTCCTTTCCCACATCAGCGACTGCTTACCTGGCATTTCTTCCTGGATGGCCTCTCACAACCTAAAAATCAACATTTCCAAGACTGAGCTTCTTCTAATCCTCCCATCTAATTCTACTCCAGTTTCTAACTTTACTATCACTGTTGGCGACACCACTATCTCCCCATCACCCCAAGTCCGCTGCCTAGGAGTTAAACTTGACTCCAATCTGTCCTTCATACCCCACATACAATTGCTCTCTTCATCCTGTCACAACCACCTACGCCAATATCTCCAAAATGCGTCCTTTTCTGAGTGATGAAACTACTAAACAGCTAATCCATTATCTAATAATTTCCTGGCTTGACTACTTTAATAACCTACTAACTGTCCTTCCTCTCTCCCACCTCTCCCCCCTTCAATCCATCCTAAATGCCTCTGCTAGGCTAATCCACCTCTCCCAATGCTCTTTATCATCTCTCTGTAAGTCCCTTCACTGTCTCCCCCATTCACAGCAGAATTAAATTCAAAATTCTTACTCTGACCTACAAAGCCCTCAACAATGCAGCCCCCCTTACCTGTCCTCACTCATCAACAAATATACTCCAGCCCATCCCCTAAGATCCAACAACAATCTACTCCTTGCATCTTCTACCATCACCTCCTCCCATGCTAGAATACAGGACTTCTCTCGTGCGGCACCAACCCTCTGGAACACACTTCCTCGAGCTGTCAGACTTTCCCCAGCCTCTCCTCCTTTAAATGCTCCTTAAAGACCTTCTTGTTCAGGGAAGCCTATCACCAAATCAGTAACTAATAAATTCCACTTGCCTAATAGTTGCCCTCATCTAACTCCACAGTAACATCATTCCCACCTTTGCAGTCCCCACCTCCTGTTTCTCAACCTCCTACCCATCTAGATTGTAAGTTCCCACGGGAACAGGGCTCCCAATTCCCGCTATATTTGTTTGTTAAATTTTGTCTGGTGTCTCATATTGTACTGTCCTTTTATCTTTGTTACCCATGGACTGCGCTGTGGAATCCGTTGGTGCTTTATAAATAAAGAATAATAATTATTATTATGCGCAACACTTAGTGCGCCACTTGTACTATAGCCCCAAACTGGAAAATTACACTTCATTAATAAATGATAAAATGGAAAAAAATACTTTTAAAATATTTAAAGTTTCAGTATAATCATTGAAACAACATGCCCAGTAGTCTTATCATGTCTATCTACAAATTTCATTCAGATTACAATAGGTTAATCTTGCACATGTCCCTTAGACACAGTGCAAAGGTATTAATTCAAAACACCTGTAATGTAAGATTTAACGGTTTGAAATGGCCATTTTATTTGCAAGTTTCTGTTTTTGCATCTATGAGTAAGCGCCTAACGGCATGAAACGCGTAAGTGTGTTGAGCCCCTCCGTTTGTGAATTGTATCCAGTGTTTTAATGGATTAAAAGCTTCTATTTTTTGACTTGTTGTTCTGTAGCCTATGGCCCATATTTATCAAGCTCCGTACGGAGCTTGAAGGGCCGTGTTTCTGGCGAGTCTTCAGACTCGCCAGAAACACAAGTTATGAAGCAGCGGTCTAAAGACATCGCCGGAAATCAACCCGATTGAGTATGATCAGGTTGATTGACACCCCCCTGCTGGCGGCAAGTCAGCAAGGGGCTGCGTTGCACTAGCAGCTCTTGTGAGCTGCTGGTGCAATGTTAAATGCGGAGAGCGTATTGCTGATGAAGTCCTGGAGCAGTAGCTGTGAGTATCTGCATGCTCTCTTCCCATTACGGTGTTTGCATTGCATTCTGTAACCCTTTATCTGCCAGAATGAGTTGCAAATTTTGCTTAGTGAATTTTTCAGCCTGACCCTAATGAGTATTATTTCATATAGTCAATGAGTCTAAATAATGTAAAGTGTTCTGTTCTGCCACTACTGATTCTGACAGCTGTAGGGCAGGGAAAGAGGTAGTAGAGACATTTGGTGTCACCGGGAACATCAGTACCGCTTAGTTCCTAGCGGTTCCTATATGCGGCGGTAGATGAAGAGAAGCAAAACTGGTCTGCCACGTATAGGAACCACTAGGATACAGAGCAGTTATTTTTAGTTCCTGCTTCAAATGAGCATTGCACATGCGCAAAAAATGGGAATGCAGAGGCACGAAAAGTTTCTTGCAGAAGAGGAAGGAAGTAAGATGGGTATGACGAAATAGAGGAGGGAGCTGGCGGCCATTTCAAAATGCCTGAGGGACATGTAGTAAGTCATTTTTCTTGAAAACTATATATTTAGCAAAATTGGGCTACATTTTGAACTATTTATCCTATTAAACTTTATCTGTAGGAGTAAGGACATTTTTTGGGTTGACTGTCCCTTTAAGGGCACCTCCAGCCATATCAGATTGCATCTTACTCCATTACAAAGACTTAGATAACAATAACATTCTTTACTATTGCTACAATGCAGTGGTGTATTTAGGTTTTGTGCTGCCCTAGGTACTCATAGTGTAATGTTACTTTTTTCATGAAATTTCCAAAGTAAATGTTCACCAGGGCTTGCAAAACATTTGCATACACTTGGCAGGTTGAATTAGCACATGTATACACAGTTACCTGATCAGACCACCACTCCATTCACTTCTCCATGTATCACAATCAACCAGACATCAGCCTCAGAACCTGGTCAAACACCGCTCATTAAAAGGGGTGACACCACTGGATGTAGCATCACATATGGATCTAAGTGAACTAATGGGCACCTGCGAAGACCCCAGCTCCTTAGTCCGACTCTACAACAAAACCCTGAGAGACACCCTAGAAAGCATTGCACCATCTCACATACGCACTGTCCAAACCCACAACAATGCACCGTGGTTTGATAGCTCCATCAGAGAAATGAAAAGAACAGGATGTAAGCTGGAGAGAAAGTGGCGCAGAACACATGATCCAGAGGATAAAGCCACTCTTACCAAACATCTAAATAAATATCAATCCAAGATAACTCAGAAAAAATCTTCATTTTTATCACGCGAAATTGCACTCTCCCACAATAGACCCAGGCAGCTGTTTTGCACAGTAGAAAGGCTCTGCAAGCCAGCATGCATGCTTAGCCCCACCAACATTTCTCAGGATAAATGTGAAGCATTTGCAAACTTCTTCAGAGACAAGATTTCCTCAATCCGAACCACTATCACAGCAGGCCAATCAGTTACACACCAGGACCACTACAATGGAATGCTAGATTGCCCCAGTTTATGGTCCACTTTTACAAATGTGGATATAAAAGAAGTTAAAAACACCATACAAAAGTTGCACCCTACTACGTGTGACTTAGACCCTGCTCCAACTCAGCTCATATCTGGATGCATTGAAACACTTGCCCCAGTCCTCACAAAAATAGTGCAGTGTTCACTAAAAACAGGAGACTTTCCAGATCCTCTAAAAGAAGCTGTGGTAAAACCACTCCTAAAGAAACCTTTATTAGACCCAGACTGCATGACTAATTACAGACCAGTATCCAAACTCCCATTTCTGGGGAAAATAATTGAAAAAGTAGTGGCAACTCAACTCAAGCCCATCTATCATGCCTAAACATATTCGATCCTTCCCAGTCAGGCTTCAGATGCCGCCACAGCACTGAAACAGCGCTAGTCAGAGTGCTAAATGATCTCCTCATGGCAAGCGACAAAGGTGATTACTCCATTCTAATCCTCCTGGATCTCTCAGCTGCATTTGACACCATTGACCATAGGATTCTAATAGAGGGCTTGCAGTACATCTGTGGTCTAGGAGGCACAGTCCTTAACTGGTTTAAATCTTTCCTCGCTGGTAGATCACAGAGAGTAATATCAGGATCAAGCTCATCAGAACCAACAGAATTGGCCTGCGGAGTTCCACAAGAATCTATCCTGTCTCCCATGCTATTCGCAATTTACTTACTACCACTGAGGGACATCATTAACTGACATGGCCTAAGGTATCATTGTTACGCTGATGACACACAACTCTACTTCTCCTTTGCTCCAGATACTACAGACCCAGCATGCCGCATAAACAGTTGCTTAACAGACCTCATAGAATGGATGAATGCTAGCTGTCTCAAAGTGAACCCGGACAAAACAGAGTTACTCTTGGTGAGGGGACCCCGGGCATCAAAAATATCCCACGATCACCCAACTGGCCTGGAGCTTGGAGGCTCTGAATTCGTTAGTTCAGCAAAGGTACGACACCTTGGAGTGCTGATTGACGCTGGACTATCTTTTAAACAGCAGATTTCCTCCGTAATAAAAACTGTCCTACTTTCATCTGAAAAGCATAGCCAGGATACAACACTTAATTCCACCGGATGATATGCCAACATTAATCCATGCATTTGTATCCTCTAGGCTAGATTACTGCAATGCATTTTACTTGGGCCTCCCAAAAAAAGAACTCCATCGCCTTCAGACAGTACAAAACGCAGCAGCCAGACTATTGACCAATCAAACTCGCTCCTGCGACATAACACCTGTTCTCCACTCCCTGCATTGGCTTCCAATTAAATGGCGAACATATTTTAAAATTGGCCTGCTGACCTTCAAAGCCTTAAACAACCAAGGCCCACAGTACCTGAAAGAGCTCCTGACACCCCACATCCCATCCCGTTCACTTAGGTCAGCCAACACATCCCTCCTTTCAGTGCCAAGAATAAGGACAAACTCAGGCTCCAGAGTATTCTGCCACGCTGCCCCTACTTTCTGGAACTCTTTACCGTGCGCAATCAGAGAGGCACCGTCCTTACAGACTTTTAAAAAAAAGCTAAAGACCCACCTCTTCCATCAGGCATTCAGTCCGCTTATCTGACCTTCAGAAACTCCTAACTTTTATGTCTTATGTTGGTATATTTGTAAAGTGCTTTGAGTCTCACAGGGAGAAAAGCGCTATATAAATTGCAAATTATTATTATTATTATTACAAGTTAGCAGCAAGCAACAATATTTATATATACAGTATATAATATTTTTTATATATATATATATACATATATATATAAAATACAGATGGCTAACGCTAGTTAAGTCACCTGCCGCTTCCAACAGAGACTCAAAAAGTGTGGCCCCCCAATCTGCTGCCCTAGGCAAGTGCCTTGCTTGCCTAGGCCAAAATATGCCTCTGCTACAATGTATTGGTATATTTTTACTATACATTGATCTCCAATAATATTTTCTCACCAGGACAATAAACATTATTAAAGCTATGATTATATAAGTTGTGATTCCACTAGTATTTATTACCAAAACATGAGAAACATCATAAGGTGTAATAGCTATTAGGATCCAGAATACACAAGTGAAGGCAAATGAGTCAAACCTGTGATGAATTTGGTCATTTGTGATACACAGCCATGTTTTATACTCCCTTATAACCTTTGCAGTGTATTAGGGTTTCAGTACATTGTAACCCAGGAGTTGTAGGGAGACAGTTTATACCAATGCAAGTTTAAGCAAAGTTTAATTATAAGCTGTCAGTTTCAGACTTTTATCAAGACGTAACCAATTGTTAACTAATGACCACACTATGGGGCCTATTTACTATGGTGCGAGCAGACATGATCCGATATAACGGATCATGTCCGCCGCACATCGATAAATGCTGACAGCATACGCTGTTGGCATTTATTATTGCACCAGCAGTTCTTGTGAACTGCTGGTGCAATGCCACGCCCTACAGATTCGCGGCCAATCGACTGCTAGTAGGGGGTGTCAATCAACACCAACATATCCGATCATGTTTATTTCTCACCGCCGTTTCAGAGCAGGCGGACAGGTTATGGAGCAGCGGTCTTTAGACTGCTGCTTCATAACTTCAGTTTCCGGCGAGCCTTCAGGGGAGCTTGATAAATATGCCCCTAAACCTATAGCTGGCTTTTTATAGCATTCCTATTTACACACTGAAGTTTTTTTTATATTTTTGCATACATGAAGACATCATCTAAACAATAATGGGATTTGTCCCTGGAGATGACAGAGTTCCATTGAAGTCCCCAAGAACTTCACGATACATAAGAGAAGACAAGGAATGACAAGCACACTTCTTGTATTTGTTTTCACATTTTATGGCAGTCAAGGAGACAAAGATTGAGGTATCTAATACATCTACTTTTCTGAATGTACCAAAGTTGGATATTTTTTTTGTTATGAACTTTTTTGTCATGAAAACGACAGTCTATATGAAAATTGTAATTGTTTAAAAAGATAGATAATTCCATTATTACACATTCCCCACTTTTGTATAATGAACATTGTTATATTAATATACTTTTTACCTCTCTGATTACCTGTATCTAAGCTCCTGCAGACCGCCTCTTATCTCAGTGCTTTTTACAATATTACATTTTAGCCAATTAGTGCTGGTTTTGTATAACCAGTATCATTCTTCATGGGAGGCTGCACAATGTTATCTATATGACACACATGAACTAGCACTATCCAGCTGTTGTGCAAGCTTTAAAAATATAACAAAAAGCACTGAGATAAAAGGCAGCCTGCAGGGTATTAGAAACAGGCAAACATAGATGTTATAAAGTATATTTATATCAAAATGTTGGGGAATAGTTATTAAATGCATTATCTATCTTTTTAAACAATAAAAAAAAAATTGGGTAGACTGTCCCTTGAATCTTGATTTTTTTTTACCCCATCTCTACTGATTTACTTTTCCTGCAAGTTCCCTTTCACTATTTTATATTTCTTATACTCTCTCCTACTATCAATCTTTCTATCTCTTCTTCTATCTCTCCCCTCACTTTTTTTCTCCATTTACCATTACAAACAATATTGTAATATATCAATCAATATTGTTAAACAAAATATATGTATTTAAATATATAGGGCTAGATAATGTCACAGTTCAATTCAGAATCTGCTTAAATGAAAGGACCAAGGGGTCGATCCGATATAAATCGCCGCCGCAAAAGCCGGCGACGCCAATATTTGCGCGGGTTTGGTATCACATATACGGCGTAACCTAGAAGTTACGCCCGTATATTTCTGCCGTCGCCCGCAGTTTTTTGGGCCATAGGCAGGTATACCAAACCCGCGCAGTTTGGTATCCAATATGCAGCGTAAGGACTTACGTGGCGAAAATGGAGAAAACTTACTCCATTTTCACCTCGCCACAAAAAGCAGCCGTAAGAAGCCTTACGCTGACTATTGGAGCCCCGTAACTCCCTAAACTAACTAGAAAATAAACCTAACACCTAACGCATGCGCAATGTCTATCTCCCTGTCAACCGCGATCTGCTAAAATAAACCTAACACCTAACGCATGCGCAATGTCTATCTCCCTGTCAACCGCGATCCCCCCCCCCCCGAAATCCCTAATAAAGTTATTACCCCCTAAACCGCCGCTCCCGGACCCCGCCGCCATCTACATAAACTAACCCCCTACTGTGAGCCTCTAAAACCGCCGCCATCTACCTTATCTATCCCCTAATCTGACCCCTTACACCGCCGCCACCTATATAAAAATTATTAACCCCTAATCTAATCCCCCTATACCGCCGCCAGCTATATTAATATTATTAACCCCTAATGTAAGCCCCTTACACCGCCGCCATCTCTATTAAAATGATTAACCCCTAATTTAATCTACCTACCCCGCCGCCAGCTATATTATCTATATTAACCCTAAGTATATTATAGTTAATATAGGTATTACATTATATATATTAACTATATTAACCCTAATTATATTAGGGTTAATATAGTTAATATAGTTACTATAGTATTTATATTAACTATATTAACTCTATCTAACCCTAACTAAATTTATATTACATTAATCTAATTCATTTATAAACTAAAATATTCCTATTTAAATCTAAATACTTACCTATAAAATAAACCCTAAGATAGCTACAATATAATTAATAATTACATTGTAGCTATGTTAGGGTTAATATTTATTTTACAGGTAAATTGTTAATTATTTTAACTAGGTATAATAGATATTAAATAGTTATTAACTATTTAATATCTACCTAGTTAAAATAATTACCCAATTACCTGTAAAATAAATCCTAACCCAAGTTACAAATACACCTACACTATCAATAAATTTAATAAACTACAAACATCTATCTAAAAATACAATTAAATTAACTAAACTAAATTACAAAAAAAAACAAACACTAAATTACAAAAAATAAAAAAAAGATTACAAGATTTTTAAGCTAATTACACCTATTCTAAGCCCCCTAATAAAATAATAAACCCCCAAAATAAAAAAAATTCCCTGCCCTATTCTAAATTCAACAAATTTCAAAGCTCTTTACCTTACCAGCCCTTAAAAGGGCCTTTTGTGGGGCATGCCCCAAAGAATTCAGCTCTTTTGCATTCAACAAATACAATCCCCCCCCCCATTACAACCCACCACCCACATACCCCTATTCTAAACCCACCCAAACCCCCCTTAAAAAAGCCTAACACTACCCCCCTGAAGATCTCCCTACCTTGTCTTCACCACACCGGGCCGAACTCCTGATCCGATCCGGGCGATGTCTTCCTCCAAGCGGCAAAGAAGAATTCTTCCTCCGGCGATGTCATCCTCCAAGCGGCAAAGAAGAATTCTTCCTCCGGCGACGTCTTCCTCCAAGCGGCAGCAAAGTCTTCATTCTTCCGGCGGCATCTTCAATCTTCTTTCTTCGCTCCGCCGCCGCGGAGCATCCATCCCGGCCGACTGCTGAACTTGGAATGAGGTACCTTTAAATGACGTCATCCAAGATGGCGTCCGCCGAATTCCGATTGGCTGATAGGATTCTATCAGCCAATCGGAATTAAGTTAAAAAAATCTGATTGGCTGATTGAATCAGCCAATCAGATTCAAGTTCAATCCGATTGGCTGATCCAATCAGCCAATCAGATTGAGCTCGCATTCTATTGGCTGTTCCGATCAGCCAATAGAATGCGAGCTCAATCTGATTGGCTGATTCAATCAGCCAATCAGATTTTTTTAACTTAATTCCGATTGGCTGATAGAATCCTATCAGCCAATCGGAATTCGGCGGACGCCATCTTGGATGACGTCATTTAAAGGTACCTCATTCCAAGTTCAGCAGTCGGCCGGGATGGATGCTCCGCGGCGGCGGAGCGAAGAAAGAAGATTGAAGATGCCGCCGGAAGAATGAAGACTTTGCTGCCGCTTGGAGGAAGACGTCGCCGGAGGAAGAATTCTTCTTTGCCGCTTGGAGGATGACATCGCCGGAGGAAGAATTCTTCTTTGCCGCTTGGAGGAAGACATCGCCCGGATCGGATCAGGAGTTCGGCCCGGTGTGGTGAAGACAAGGTAGGGAGATCTTCAGGGGGGTAGTGTTAGGCTTTTTTAAGGGGGGTTTGGGTGGGTTTAGAATAGGGGTATGTGGGTGGTGGGTTGTAATGGGGGGGGGATTGTATTTGTTGAATGCAAAAGAGCTGAATTCTTTGGGGCATGCCCCACAAAAGGCCCTTTTAAGGGCTGGTAAGGTAAAGAGCTTTGAAATTTGTTGAATTTAGAATAGGGCAGGGAATTTTTTTTATTTTGGGGGTTTATTATTTTATTAGGGGGCTTAGAATAGGTGTAATTAGCTTAAAAATCTTGTAATCTTTTTTTTATTTTTTGTAATTTAGTGTTTGTTTTTTTTTTGTAATTTAGTTTAGTTAATTTAATTGTATTTTTAGATAGATGTTTGTAGTTTATTAAATTTATTGATAGTGTAGGTGTATTTGTAACTTGGGTTAGGATTTATTTTACAGGTAATTGGGTAATTATTTTAACTAGGTAGATATTAAATAGTTAATAACTATTTAATATCTATTATACCTAGTTAAAATAATTAACAATTTACCTGTAAAATAAATATTAACCCTAACATAGCTACAATTTAATTATTAATTATATTGTAGCTATCTTAGGGTTTATTTTATAGGTAAGTATTTAGATTTAAATAGGAATATTTTAGTTTATAAATGAATTAGATTAATTTAATATAAATTTTTTAGAGGTGTTAGGGTTAGATAGAGTTAATATAGTTAATATAAATACTATAGTAACTATATTAACTATATTAACCCTAATATAATTAGGGTTAATATAGTTAATATATATAATGTAATACCTATATTAACTATAATATACTTAGGGTTAATATAGATAATATAGCTGGCGGCGGGGTAGGTAGATTAAATTAGGGGTTAATCATTTTAATAGAGATGGCGGCGGTGTAAGGGGCTTACATTAGGGGTTAATAATTTTAATATAGATGGCGGCGGTGTTAGGGGCTCACTTTAGGGGGTTATAGATATAATATAGCTGGCGGCGGTTTAGGGGTTAATAACTTTATTAGGTTGCGGCGGGGTAAAGGAGCGGCGGTTTAGGGGTTAATAGCTTTTTTATTGTTAGGCTAGTGAGGGGGGATAGCGGATAGAGGGTTAGACAGTGCGGGCTATGTTAGGGAGGCGTGTTAGACAGTGCGGGCTATGTTAGGGAGGCGTGTTAGACAGTGCAGGTGTTTTAAACTTTAGTCAGGTTTTATAGGCGCCGGCAGTTTCTAACGTGCCGCAAGTCACTGGCGACGCCAGAAATTTGTACTTACGCAGATTTCTGGACATCGCTGGTTTGTGAGACTTACGGCACGTTAGCATCTGACGGCGACTTATATGGGATGGCTCGAGTTGCGAGCTGAAACTGCGGGCGACGCCGGTCTCCTCGCTTGCGCCGCAAACTGCGATCTATATCGGATCGCGCCCAAGATGTGCAGATCAATAATTTGTAGTTATCATACTTAAATTAATAAGTTTATTTGTCCCTATCTGAATCTTTAAACCAACTATACTGTTTAGTATTATGATTCAGATAGAGTTTAATTTACCACTATATAATTATATGTTGTTTTATCTTATACAAACACATAACTACAGTGTGGATTTGAATATAGTATGTTAAATAAAGCAACAATGAGAATATAATGGTACTCTTTGGTTGATAGAAACTTTCCTAAAAGATAATATTATCATCTGTGAGTGCACTGATCAGATATCTAACAATGAATGTACGTTAGAATGACATGATAAATGTTCCGGTAATAGTTATAACCTTTAAATCCAATTCAAAAATAGAGTATGATATGTCAACAAAAGTACTTTAGGCGGTTTGAGTAGAAAAAGCTGTTTACCCAAAAGCGGTAAGTACTTACACGCTGAAGAGAGGGAGAGGAGACACAGACTGCAGCTGCGGCACAAGTAAGTTTGAGCGAGAAGTCCGTTTCACAGAAGGAGGCGGTCCTGAGGCGGAGAATCCTGTGACAGCGTAAGCTGTCAGAATACAGAGAGACTGATAGTTCCAATAGGAGAAGGCTTGGTTGAATCCAATACAGGAGTGATACTCAATTACAAGCAATGAAGGGAAGAAAATGAGGTCCTTATAAAGGAAGCGATGCCAGCATTCTTAAAGGTACAGTGTACAAGGCTCACTATATGACAGATAATGAGTGGCAAGTTAACAGTTACGAGTGAGTGAAAAAAGGGTCTATCACAGGTGTTTGCGTGTATCATTTTTACCGCTCGTATTTCAAGTTAAAAGTAAACACGATCGCTTGAGTGCAATATCGATTTACGTTAGAATGATTACGGCATCCTCAAAGCTCTGGTTAACTGTCTTGTGAAACAAAAAAGTGTCACAAAACGTATCAAAAATACATTACAAAGTAAAGTTACTCTCATAATGATTACACAAAAAAGTTATAAGGACTAAAAAATATGAGGTCTCAGGCAAAGGGCTTTAACATAGACATACATACATATACATGTCTAAATATGTATATGTGTATATATATATCCAAATCCAGGAAAAAGGCACTCATTGGTCTTGTTTTTAGGTTTACGTTGTTAAACCTTTTTATGAAACACTTGACAAAGGCGCTAATGTGCGCCGAAATGTTATGGCATTAAGAAAATTTGTTTGATTGTGCTTTCCCTTCTTGGACATATTTATGTATATATATATATATATTTGTATACAAATGTATTTACAGACATATATACGCATGTAAAACTATATATATATATAATTGCATTGGAGCCCTTTGCAGAAGATGAAAACATGTAAATACATATTTATGTAATATTCATATGTAATAAAGTGTTATACTGTGTATTTACTGTAAATTTTTGACATTTCAATGTTCTGCACATAGGAGAATATGTTCCTGTAAATAATCTGTATATACCTATATATAATCATGTGTATATATATAAATATATATATACTGTAGGTATAGATATATATTGTACTAAAATACCATCAGATATATGTAGAAATATGTATTCTGCTATGTGAGGAACATTGAAATGTGGAATATTCATATTTTCATGCCAGGTTAGTGAAATTGAGAAAATGTAATTGGGTTTACACGCAAGTAGGGTGTTAGGTTTCAGGATAGCGCTCAAGCGAAAAAAGTTTACTTTCAACTTGTAATACGAGTGCTCCCCTTCGTGCGCAAAAAGCTTACTTCTAGCACAATTAATGCTCAAGCAGGAGCGTTAAATGACACTCCACTTGTAATCTGGCCCATAAGATATAAAAACTATGTTACAATGTAATAAAATACAAAAAAACAAGCAGGGATATTTGCATAAAATTGAAGATCCACAAATGTTGCTTGTCCACTCTTTATTTATTATTAGCTTGTGTCTGCCTGTCTTTTTTTTTAAATAGAGCAATACAGCTAAAAATGAATATAATTAGCATGATCTTATTCAAGAAAATAAAGAAACCAACATTACTATAAGTTTGTATGAGACTTCTGGGAGATTGAAATGGGGAACATCATTTAATTACTCACCATTAAGTCCTTAGGGACACTACTGAAGACCTCTTGAGATTTCAACTCCCATAAATTCTTTTGCAAAGCCCCTGTATTTTTTGCAGTGTACAACTATATTCAATTTAACAAAGCACTTCTCAATAGAAGTTTTAAACTATTAGAGAAGCCAACAAACACCTTAGACATTTAACGTAAACCTTGATAAATACAAACATGGTCTATTCCAGGATTTTCAAACATTATCAGAACTGACTAATATACCAGTTGTTTAAGGACATTTGAAGCAATCTATTCAGTTCCAATGTGTCGACAATATTGCTATTTACAAGATTTTTGTAAAAAATAAATACTGTTGTTTAATTATTATTTTATTAAATATCATGACTATTTCTTTTGATCTTCTGATTTATCTAACTTTGGCTCCAATTTCAAAACAAAGAACACACATACCAAATGTCTGAATTTGAGTTGTCTAATTTGGCCTATATATGTAATCTTGGAACATTTACCCATCAAGAATTCTATTTGTCCTTTTATTTGATGATTTCAATATAGACAGTCCCATACGATTTTTTAATTGAATGTGGAAGCTCTTAAGCATAAAACAGATAATTTCTTATTTATCTATAATGTGGAATTGATCAAGGGCATGATTCTATAAAGCTTTCTGGTCTGACAAGATTAAATTAAATGACTTGTCAGTACTATGACATTTCTCAGAGATTGTTTTGAAAGCAGTTTTACCTTAGGAACTGTAGGTATCATTGAGGGGAGTTTACTAATATTCTTTATATTAAGGAGAGATACGTACTTTACTTTACAATATAGGGCTAAATTACAAGTGTGTATGTATGTAAATATACATATGTATTTATGTGTATACATGTGTTTTTATGTTTATATGTGTATATATGTATACACACTATCACACAAAAGTGACCACACCCCTCACATTTTTGTAAATATTTTATTATATCTTTTCATGTGACAACACTGAAGAAATGACACTTTGCTACAATGTAAAGTGAGTGTACAGCCTGCATAACAGTGTAAATTTGCTGTCCCCTCAGAATAACTCAACACACAGCCATTAAAGTATTAATGTCTAAACCATTGGCAACAAAAGTGAGTACAACCTAAGTGGAGGGGTGTATTCACTTTTGTGGTATAATTTACATTCATATTAACACATATATACAAATGTATTTACATATTTATATTTACTTTGTAGCCCTTTCCACTCAAATACCTGAAAACAAGAAAACTATTTTTAAATAAATTTAAATATTTAATAATGTGCTTTACTGTATATGTTCTGTAAATATTTTATTTTATGTTCCAATGTTCTTCATATAGGGCAAAGTGTTCTATGTATTTATATATATATATATATATATATATATACACAGTATATATATACACATATATATGTATATATCTAAACCTATATATATTCATATAGATATATAGGTATAGATATATATATATATTTATATATTTTACAAAACCATCAGATAACTATAGAAACATATTTAAGAATGTATGTGAAGAACATTGGAGTGTAAAATATTCATAACTAATTTCGGGTTTGCACAGTAGGTCTAATGTGTGTTGAGTTAGCACGTGAGTAATACAGTTTTTTTTTCAGCTTGTGCGCTCCATTGAAGTCTATAGGGAGAAGTTAACTTGGTCGCGATATTTGAAGTCCTCAAGTCAAATAACTTACTTTCAGCCTGTAATACTTGCGATAAACTGCACATGTTAAAAGTTTACTTCTGGCCCATAATGTTCAGTAAAATAAGTTTATAATTTATCTCAATGTCAGATTTTTTTTTTTTGAGAATTGAGCCCCAATAGTTTGATAATATGCAATAGATCAGCAGAGTTAATGGGGTAGATTTATTAACTGTTGAGCGGACATGATTTGCTGTAGGGAATTATGTCCGCTCGACATCGCTAAATGCAGACTTTGTCCGCATTTAACATTGCACAAGCTAGCAAGGGCTGTCAATCATCCCAAACGGATGAGAATGACTTCAAGCCGCACCTAAAAGGTTACAACCGCTGCTTTTTATGTTCCGTTTCAGGCGAGATGGGCCTCCGAAGCAACATTCGCTGCTACATAAATGGAGCCCAATGTGTTAAAAGCTCAAAATAATTCTCAAATCACTAAACAATATATCTTCTGATGGACACTATCTGTTATTTATTATGAATGTTGCCATTAAGATACCAGATTTCATTTACTTCCTAAATTGAAAACTACAGCACACAAAACAGTGATTGGAAAACATTCATGACCGTCATACATATAATTTCTTTCATGTAATTAGCAAGAGTCCATGAGCTAGTGACGTATGGGATATACATTCCTACCAGGAGGGGCAAAGTTTCCCAAACCTCAAAATGCCTATAAATACACCCCTCACCACACCCACAATTCAGTTTTACAAACTTTGCCTCCGATGGAGGTGGTGAAGTAAGTTAGTGCTAGATTCTACGTTGATATGCGCTCCGCAGCAAGTTGGAGCCCGGTTTTCCTCTCAGCGTGCAGTGAATGTCAGAGGGATGTGAGGAGAGTATTGCCTATTTGAATGCAGTGATCTCCTTCTACGGGGTCTATTTCATAGGTTCTCTGTTATCGGTCGTAGAGATTCATCTCTTACCTCCCTTTTCAGATCGACGATATACTCTTATATATACCATTACCTCTGCTGATTCTCGTTTCAGTACTGGTTTGGCTTTCTACAAACATGTAGATGAGTGTCCTGGGGTAAGTAAATCTTATTTTCTGTGACACTCTAAGCTATGGTTGGGCACTTTGTTTATAAAGTTCTAAATATATGTATTCAAACATTTATTTGCCTTGATTCAGAATGTTCAACATTCCTTTTTTTTCAGACAGTCAGTTTCATATTTGGGATAATGCATTTGAATTAATCATTTTTTCTTACCTTCAAAAATTTGACTCTTTTTTCCCTGTGGGCTGTTAGGCTCGCGGGGGCTGAAAATGCTTCATTTTATTGCGTCATTCTTGGCGCGGACTTTTTTGGCGCAAAAAATCTTTTCCTTTTCCGGCGTCATACGTGTCGCCAGAAGTTGCGTCATTTTTTGACGTTATTTTGCGCCAAAAATGTCGGCGTTCCGGATGTGGCGTCATTTTTGGCGCCAAAAGCATTTAGGCACCAAATAATGTGGGCGTCTTATTTGGCGCTAAAAAATATGGGCGTCGCTTTTGTCTCCACATTATTTAAGTCTCATTTTTCATTGCTTCTGGTTGCTAGAAGCTTGTTCTTTGGCATTTTTTCCCATTCCTGAAACTGTCATTTAAGGAATTTGATCAATTTTGCTTTATATGTTGTTTTTTCTCTTACATATTGCAAGATGTCTCACGTTGCATCTGAGTCAGAAGATACTACAGGAAAATCGCTGTCTAGTGCTGGATCTACCAAAGCTAAGTGTATCTGCTGTAAACTTTTGGTAGCTATTCCTCCGGCTGTTGTTTGTATTAATTGTCATGACAAACTTGTTAATGCAGATAATATTTCCTTTAGTAAAGTACCATTGCCTGTTGCAGTTCCTTCAACATCTAAGGTGCAGAATGTTCCTGATAACATAAGAGATTTTGTTTCTGAATCCATCAAGAAGGCTATGTCTGTTATTTCTCCTTCTAGTAAACGTAAAAAATCTTTTAAAACTTCTCTCCCTACAGATGAATTTTTAAATGAACATCATCATTCTGATTCTGATGACTCTTCTGGTTCAGAGGATTCTGTCTCAGAGATTGATGCTGATAAATCTTCATATTTATTTAAAATGGAATTTATTCGTTCTTTACTTAAAGAAGTACTAATTGCTTTAGAAATAGAGGATTCTGGTCCTCTTGATACTAATTCTAAACGTTTAGATAAGGTATTTAAATCTCCTGTGGTTATTCCAGAAGTTTTTCCTGTTCCTAATGCTATTTCTGCAGTAATTTCCAAAGAATGGGATAAATTGGGTAATTCATTTACTCCTTCTAAACGTTTTAAGCAATTATATCCTGTGCCGTCTGACAGATTAGAATTTTGGGACAAAATCCCTAAAGTTGATGGGGCTATTTCTACCCTTGCTAAACGTACTACTATTCCTAAATCAGATGGTACTTCGTTTAAGGATCCTTTAGATAGGAAAATTGAATCCTTTCTAAGAAAAGCTTATCTGTGTTCAGGTAATCTTCTTAGACCTGCTATATCATTGGCTGATGTTGCTGCAGCTTCAACTTTTTGGTTGGAAACTTTAGCGCAACAAGTAACAGATCATGATTCTCATGATATTATTATTCTTCTTCAGCATGCTAATAATTTTATCTGTGATGCCATTTTTGATATTATCAGAGTTGATGTCAGGTTTATGTCTCTAGCTATTTTAGCTAGAAGAGCTTTATGGCTTAAGACTTGGAATGCTGATATGGCTTCTAAATCAACTCTACTTTCCATTTCTTTCCAGGGTAACACATTATTTGGTTCTCAGTTGGATTCTATTATTTCAACTGTTACTGGTGGGAAAGGAACTTTTTTACCACAGGATAAAAAATCTAAGGGTAAAAACAGGGCTAATAATCGTTTTCGTTCCTTTCGTTTCAACAAAGAACAAAAGCCTGATCCTTCATCCTCAGGAGCAGTTTCAGTTTGGAAACCATCTCCAGTCTGGAATAAATCCAAGCCTGCTAGAAAGGCAAAGCCTGCTTCTAAGTCCACATGAAGGTGCGGCCCTCATTCCAGCTCAGCTGGTAGGGGGCAGGTTACGTTTTTTCAAAGAAATTTGGATCAATTCTGTTCACAATCTTTGGATTCAGAACATTGTTTCAGAAGGGTACAGAATTGGTTTCAAGATGAGACCTCCTGCAAAGAGATTTTTTCTTTCCCGTGTCCCAGTAAATCCAGTGAAAGCTCAAGCATTTCTGAATTGTGTTTCAGATCTAGAGTTGGCTGGAGTAATTATGCCAGTTCCAGTTCCGGAACAGGGGATGGGGTTTTATTCAAATCTCTTCATTGTACCAAAGAAGGAGAATTCCTTCAGACCAGTTCTGGATCTAAAAATATTGAATCGTTATGTAAGGATACCAACGTTCAAGATGGTAATTGTAAGGACTATCTTGCCTTTTGTTCAGCAAGGGCATTATATGTCCACAATAGATTTACAGGATGCATATCTGCATATTCCGATTCATCCAGATCATTATCAGTTCCTGAGATTCTCTTTTCTGGACAAGCATTACCAGTTTGTGGCTCTGCCGTTTGGCTTAGCTACAGCTCCAAGAATTTTTACAAAGGTTCTCGGTGCCCTTCTGTCTGTAATCAGGGAACAGGGTATTGTGGTATTTCCTTATTTGGACGATATCTTGGTACTTGCTCAGTCTTTACATTTAGCAGAATCTCATACGAATCGACTTGTGTTGTTTCTTCAAGATTATGGTTGGAGGATCAATTTACCAAAAAGTTAATTGATTCCTCAGACAAAGGTAACCTTTCTGGGTTTCCAGATAGATTCAGTGTCCATGACTCTGTCTTTAACAGACAAGAGACGTCTAAAATTGATTTCAGCTTGTCGAAACCTTCAGTCACAATCATTCCCTTCGGTAGCCTTATGCATGGAAATTCTAGGTCTTATGACTGCTGCATCGGACGCGATCCCCTTTGCTCGTTTTCACATGCAACCTCTTCAGCTCTGTATGCTGAATCAATGGTGCAAGGATTACACAAAGATATCTCAATTAATATCTTTAAAACCGATTGTTCGACACTCTCTAACGTGGTGGACAGATCACCATCGTTTAATTCAGGGGGCTTCTTTTGTGCTTCCGACCTGGACTGTAATTTCAACAGATGCAAGTCTCACAGGTTGGGGAGCTGTGTGGGGATCTCTGACGGCACAAGGAGTTTGGGAATCTCAGGAGGTGAGATTACCGATCAATATTTTGGAACTCCGTGCAATTTTCAGAGCTCTTCAGTTTTGGCCTCTTCTGAAGAGAGAATCGTTCATTTGTTTTCAGACAGACAATGTCACAACTGTGGCATACATCAATCATCAAGGAGGGACTCACAGTCCTCTGGCTATGAAATAAATATCTCAAATTTTGGTTTGGGCGGAATCCAGCTCCTGTCTAATCTCTGCGGTTCATATCCCAGGTATAGACAATTGGGAAGCGGATTATCTCAGTCGCCAAACGTTGCATCCGGGCGAATGGTCTCTTCACCCAGAGGTATTTCTTCAGATTGTTCAAATGTGGGAACTTCCAGAAATAGATCTGATGGCGTCTCATCTAAACAAGAAACTTCCCAGATATCTGTCCAGATCCCGGGATCCTCAGGCGGAGGCAGTGGATGCATTATCACTTCCTTGGAAGTATCATCCTGCCTATATCTCTCCGCCTCTAGTTCTTCTTCCAAGAGTAATCTCCAAGATTCTGAAGGAATGCTCGTTTGTTCTGCTGGTAGCTCCGGCATGGCCTCACAGGTTTTGGTATGCGGTTCTTGTCCGGATGGCCTCTTGCCAACCGTGGACTCTTCCGTTAAGACCAGACCTTCTGTCACAAGGTCCTTTTTTCCATCAGGATCTGAAATCCTTAAATTTAAAGGTATGGAGATTGAACGCTTGATTCTTGGTCAAAGAGGTTTCTCTGACTCTGTGATTAATACTATGTTACAGGCTCGTAAATCTGTATCTAGAGAGATATATTATAGAATCTGGAAGACTTATATTTCTTGGTGTCTTTCTCATCATTTTTCTTGGCATTCTTTTAGAATACAGAGAATTTTACAGTTTCTTCAGGATGGTTTAGATAACGGTTTGTCCGCAAGTTCCTTGAAAGGACAAATCTCTGCTCTTTCTGTTCTTTTTCACAGAAAGATTGCTATTCTTCCTGATATTCGTTGTTTTGTACAAGCTTTGGTTCGTATAAAACCTGTCATTAAGTCAATTTCTCCTCCTTGGAGTTTGAATTTGGTTCTGGGAGCTCTTCAAGCTCCTCCGTTTGAGCCTATGCATTCATTGGACATTAAATTGCTTTCTTGGAAAGTTTTGTTCCTTTTGGCCATCTCTTCTGCCAGAAGAGTTTCTGAATTATCTGCTCTTTCTTGTGAGTCTCCTTTTCTGATTTTTCATCAGGATAAGGCGGTGTTGCGAACTTCTTTTGAATTTTTACCTAAAGTTGTGAATTCCAACAACATTAGTAGAGAAATTGTGGTTCCTTCATTATGTCCTAATCCTAAGAATTCTAAGGAGAAATCGTTGCATTCTTTGGATGTTGTTAGAGCTTTGAAATATTATGTTGAAGCTACTAAGTCTTTCCGAAAGACTTCTAGTCTATTTGTTATCTTTTCCGGTTCTAGAAAAGGCCAGAAAGCTTCTGCCGTTTCTTTGGCATCTTGGTTGAAATCTTTAATTCATCTTGCCTATGTTGAGTCGGGTAAAACTCCGCCTCAGAGGATTACAGCTCATTCTACTAGGTCAGTTTCTACTTCCTGGGCGTTTAGGAATGAAGCTTCGGTTGATCAGATTTGCAAAGCGGCAACTTGGTCCTCTTTGCATACTTTTACCAAATTCTACCATTTTGATGTATTTTCTTCTTCTGAAGCAGTTTTTGGTAGAAAAGTACTTCAGGCAGCGGTTTCAGTTTGAATCTTCTGCTTATGTTTTTCATTAAACTTTATTTTGGGTGTGGATTATTTTCAGCAGGAATTGGCTGTCTTTATTTTATCCCTCCCTCTCTAGTGACTCTTGTGTGGAAAGATCCACATCTTGGGTAATCATTATCCCATACGTCACTAGCTCATGGACTCTTGCTAATTACATGAAAGAAAACATAATTTATGTAAGAACTTACCTGATAAATTCATTTCTTTCATATTAGCAAGAGTCCATGAGGCCCGCCCTTTTTTGTGGTGGTTATGATTTTGTATAAAGCACAATTATTCCAATTCCTTATTTTATATGCTTTCGCACTTTTTTATCACCCCACTACTTGCCTATTCATTAAACTGAATTGTGGGTGTGGTGAGGGGTGTATTTATAGGCATTTTGAGGTTTGGGAAACTTTGCCCCTCCTGGTAGGAATGTATATCCCATACGTCACTAGCTCATGGACTCTTGCTAATATGAAAGAAATGAATTTATCAGGTAAGTTCTTACATAAATTATGTTTTTATGGTAAGGTTAAATAAAATGCAATATTTTACTTTATAATTATATATTTTTCCATATTTTTCTGTTGCTACTTTAAAAGCTCTATTTAGAAATAGAGGATAAAAGTGCATTAATACACATCAATTCACTTCACCTAATATAGTATTTATTAGCTTATATACTCCAGCATTTAAGAATTTGGCACAGAGACCAACACACTTTTCAAATTAGTTACCTAAGGTATTTGCTACTTTTCTTCCGATTGCAAAACACATCTTTTATAGCTTTCATTACTAGATCCTGGTAACTATCCAACATGCTGGTTTCAGTAATAAACTTGTTTTGTTTTTATTCAGCTGAATACGAATTTATGTTTTTAAGATAAGGTGTCATCAAATACTTAATACGAGATATTGCCTGTGAAATTAATATAATTGTCTCGTGCCAGGTTTATCTACTTTTTAAAGGAAATAAAAATATTTGACTTTATTTTATAATCAAAACAGCTGTCTATATATACAGTATATGTAAACATGCCATTATTACTACATTAACTGATATCATGCAAGTATCAACTGTGCTAAACCCGAAGGTGTTAGGAATACCTTACATAGAAGAAAATGTAATTTTTAGTAAGAATATATATATATATATATATATATATATTTATGTAAAATATATCAATACCTATATATCTATATGAATATATACAGATGTATATATATATATATATATATAGAAAGAAATATATTGCATATACCAATATGTATGGAAATATTTATTTAAAAATAACTTTTTTCTAATCAAAACACATTGAAAATGAATAAAAATGACATTGCATATATATATATTATATATATATACTGTGTATATATATATATATATATATATATATATATAAATAACTATAAATAACACACAGTGAAGGTCCAGCACTCACTTACAAGCTCTCAGCTAACATTAAAAGCAAAAATGGAAGGGTTAGTTACTGCATTTGGCCAAATGGGACATGCCCAGGTACCACGTCAAGGTCCCTTCCAAAACCTGGGACCCTAAAACAGCCACATAATGCAAGTTCTCAATCCAACAAACTGGGAACAAGTGAAGGGTGCACAGGCTTATGTAATCCCCCTATACATATACAAAACACGGAAAGGGACTGCACTCTCAGACCGGACTGGGTACACATCCCATGACCCTGCAACATTCTCAGCCCTGGATGTTCACTAGCACTCACAGTAAGCGGTGCTGTCCCCAGAGTCACAGGCAGTTAACCCCAGGCAGGTCTGGGTGCAAGAACCATAGGGAAAACTACAAAACAAATTAATACAACACACAGAGAAAGTCCAGCTTACGCTGTTGGCATTTATTGATGTGCAGCGGACATGATACGCTACATCGTATCATGTCCTCTCGCACTATGATAAATCTACCCCTAAGAATCAACCTATTGCTAAATTTCTTGATTGATTTTTTCAGGAAATTTTAAAGAGAATTCCAACATTCTTTAAAGATTCTGCAGAATTTATATTGAGCCTAGAGGATATGGGACAATGTAATGATGATTGCTTGTTAGTCACAATGGATGTATCTAATTTATATACTTGCACCCCCATGAGGGGGGAATATAGGCAGTAAAAGATATCCTCTTAGAGGATAAGGAACATAAGGGACCCCCCATAGAATTTGTGGCATTGTTGTTACATTTTGTACTACACAAGAACTTCTTTATATTTGAAAGGGCTATATACCTGCAACGTATTGGCACAGCTATGGGTTCACATGTGGCCCTAGCTATGCCAATATTGACATGCACTACTATGAACAGAAACACATCCTCTCTGACTCAGAGTTCAAATTGTATGGAAAAGGCTACAAACGCTTCATAGATGATGTGTTTTTTGTTTGGAGGGGCGGCGAGGATAGGCTGAAAAGATTTGTGGAGAAATTAAACAACTTGGAAAGTCCAATTAGATTTGTGGTTAAATGGAATGCACAAAAAATTTAATTTCTTGATATTAAAATTTTGAAGGAGAGTAACAGGTTTGAGAGTAGGATATTTAGAAACACCTTGGTTAGATTTGACAGTTTCCACCCAGAACATTTATTGAGATCCATGCCTAAGGCACAGATGGTAATGGCAGTCCAACTGATATCAGACACAAATGCCAGTGAAGGATATGGGTCAGAGGTTTATGCAAAGAGGTTACCCCGAAAGGGTAATAGATGAGAGTAAAAAACAAGTGCTGGACATGAAAGGAAGTGATCAGGTTAAAAACAAGGATTAGGGAGAAAGACTATACTTTGCAACTGACTTCACTGACTGACTGTATTGGATAATTGGAAGATATTGGAGGTGGATTATAAATTAGGGCCCTTTACAAACAATATCACTATCTTTTCATACAGAAAAGGGAGGAGTCTTAGAGATATGCTAGTATGAGCAGATCCAACTGAGGAATATGAGATACAGGCACTAAATTGTGAGTCTAAGTACATAGCATACATTATCAAATGTCAATGTGGGGAAATGTATGTTGGAAAAATGGAATGTGCATTAAAATAATGAATAGCTGTAAATAGATCCAGCATAAGGCAAAACTGATCAATCAGTGGCAAAGCATTTTTTGGAAAAGAGACATCCTGTGTCAAGTCTGAGATGCTGCCCAATAGTTCAGGTACCAAAATTGAAAAGGGGAGGAAATAGGAAGAAATTGTTGCTACAGAGGGAGACCCAATCGATAGTGGAATTGGACACAGTGGCCCCCAGGGGCCTAAACACCTATCTGTCCTTGACCTGTTTTCTATAGGAGTATTTGCTGTCTTAAGCAAATGTATTATATCTGGTGAATATGATATAAATGTATGAAATTGTATATTTGATATTGTGAATTGCAGAGGTGATTATAGCCATATGATGCCTGCAACTGAACAACCTTAAAATTAAAAAACTGGAGTTGGCAAACGGTGCTGATATTCGGCTGTCCAGTAGATGGCGATATACTCCAGAGAATATGGTGTTAAGTGTAAAGAAAGGTGTGGTGAAAATCACCAGGCAATTATTAGTTATTGCAAAATTTCTTGATGGGTTTTTGCAGGACATTTTAAAGAGAATTCCAACATTCTTTAAAGATTCTGCAGACTTTATATTGAGCCTAGAAGATATGGGACAATGTAATGATGATTGGTTGTTAGTGACAATGGATGTATCTAATTTATATACTTGCATCCCCCATGACGGGGATAAAGGATATAAGGGACTGATATTCAGCCATATAGTAGATGGCGATATACTCCAGAGAATATAGTGTTGTTAAGTGTGAAGACAGTTGTGGTGAAAATCACCAGGCAATTATTAGTTAATCATTGGTGTGTATATAATGGGAGTTTGGAAGTGGGTCAGTAACCTTGAGAAAGGCCCAAGTGTAGGCTGAAACATTGGATGTAACTCACAACAAAATAAAGTAGCAGTGTATGCGAAGAAACACTGAGTCTTCTTTCTTGAAATAAAATATATATATATATATATATATATATATATATATATATATATATATATATCAGGTGGCCCAGCACACTCCATCCACACAGGTGTAGCCAGCCACTGCCTGGGTGCTATCCTCAAATTAATATGTAAAGTAGTGTTGTTGGATGGCACTCACAGGACTTGTTGTAATGCCAATGAATATACAACTTTATTTCCAAATTAGTTTCACATTAATAAAATGTCGACGTTTCGACCCATCTGTATGCCTTCTTCAAGACAATTACCATTGTTATAGAGCAAACAGCACTCCCTGCAACGATGTTCAATATCCAACTCCCAGTGAAAATATTGGAGATATTCAAGGAGGCTCTTCAGTACACTCAGTAAAACAGCAGTACAACAATCATAACAATCATAACTAAAACAGAACATTTGGGTAACATATTTAAAGGAAATACTTGAAGCTGATTGGCCATTAGTAAGCCAAATCATGTGTGTCAGACTGCGAGTAGATGGTTAACCCTATGGGGCATATTTATCAAGCTCCGAATGGAGCTTGATGTTCCGTGTTTCTGGCAAGCCTGCAGGCTCGCCAGAAACAGCAGTTATGAAGCAGCGGTCACAAAGACCGCTGCTCCATAACCTGTCCGCCTGCTCTGAGCAGGCGGACAGACATCGCCGGAAATCAACCCGATCGAGTACGATCGGGTTGATTGACAACCCCCTGCTGGCGGCCAATTGGCCGCGAGTCTGCAGGGGGCATTGTTGCACCAGCAGCTCTTGTGAGCTGCTGGTGCAATGCTTAAAGGGACAGTATACACTCATTTTCATATAACTGCATGTAATAGACACTACTATAAAAAATAAGATGCACAGATAATGATATAAAAATCCAGTATAAAACTGTTTAAAAACTTACTTAGAAGCTCTCAGTTTAGCTCTGTTAAAAAGGTAGCTGGAAAGCCCACTGCAAGTGGGAAATAAGACACTCCCCCCCCCCCCCTTCTTTTTCATATGAAAAGATCCTTTACACAAACAGGAGCAAGCTGGAGAAGGTAGCTGACGGTATTTAAATAAAACTTTGGGGCTTGGTTAGGAGTCTGAAAATCAGAGCAATGTTGTTTAAAAATAAGCAAAACTATACATTTTAAAAAAAAACAAACTTTATGGGCTTTATAAATAGATCATCTACAAAACATTTATACAAAGAAAAAATGAATGTATTATGGCCCTTTAATACGGCGAGCGTATTGCTCGCCGTATTCAGCGAGGTCTGTCGGACCGTGATAAATTGAGGCCTATATCTTCATTAGTCATTGTGAATGCTGCCTGAAGCCAAATAAAAGGAAATAGAAAACTTCATTTTCCTATATACAGTCCCTGATATATATATATATATATATATATATATATATATATATATATATATATATATATATAGTTATATAAGCATAATAACAGAAAATATCTTTCTAAAACAGTTATATATGCTTAAAGTGTTACGGAACATAGTATAAACCTCGGTCATAGATACATGGAAGTTAATGGGTTAAAGTATAATGTAAATAGTGCTGACTAATACTTGAGACACTCTCATATATAAAAAAATCACTATGCAAAACCAATATTCATTCAATCATACAGGGAGTGCAGAATTATTAGGCAAGTTGTATTTTTGAGGATTAATTTTATTATTGAACAACAACCATGTTCTCAATGAACCCAAAAAACTCATTAATATCAAAGCTGAATAGTTTTGGAAGTAGTTTTTAGTTTGTTTTTAGTTATAGCTATTTTAGGGGGATATCTGTGTGTGCAGGTGACTATTACTGTGCATAATTATTAGGCAACTTAACAAAAAACAAATATATACCCATTTCAATTATTTATTTTTACCAGTGAAACCAATATAACATCTCAACATTCACAAATATACATTTCTGACATTCAAAAACAAAACAAAAACAAATCAGTGACCAATATAGCCACCTTTCTTTGCAAGGACACTCAAAAGCCTGCCATCCATGGATTCTGTCAGTGTTTTGATCTGTTCACCATCAACATTGTGTGCAGCAGCAACCACAGCCTCCCAGACACTGTTCAGAGAGGTGTACTGTTTTCCCTCCTTGTAAATCTCACATTTGATGATGGACCACAGGTTCTCAATGGGGTTCAGATCAGGTGAACAAGGAGGCCATGTCATTAGATTTTCTTCTTTTATACCCTTTCTTGCCAGCCACGCTGTTGAGTACTTGGACGCGTGTGATGGAGCATTGTCCTGCATGAAAATCATGTTTTTCTTGAAGGATGCAGACTTCTTCCTGTACCACTGCTTGAAGAAGGTGTCTTCCAGAAACTGGCAGTAGGACTGGGAGTTGAGCTTGACTCCATCCTCAACCCGAAAAGGCCCCACAAGCTCATCTTTGATGATACCAGCCCAAACCAGTACTCCACGTCCACCTTGCTGGCGTCTGAGTCGGATTGGAGCTCTCTGCCCTTTACCAATCCAGCCACGGGCCCATCCATCTGGCCCATCAAGACTCACTCTCATTTCATCAGTCCATAAAACCTTAGAAAAATCAGTCTTGAGATATTTCTTGGCCCAGTCTTGACGTTTCAGCTTGTGTGTCTTGTTCAGTGGTGGTCATCTTTCAGCCTTTCTTACCTTGGCCATGTCTCTGAGTATTGCTCACTTTGTGGTTTTGGGCACTCCAGTGATGTTGCAGCTCTGAAATATGGCCAAACTGGTGGCAAGTGGCATCTTGGCAGCTGCACGCTTGACTTTTCTCATTTCATGGGCAGTTATTTTGCGCCTTGGTTTTTCCACACGCTTCTTGCGACCCTGTTGACTATTTTGAATGAAACGCTTGATTGTTCGATGATCACGCTTCAGAAGCTTTGCAATTTTAAGAGTGCTGCATCCCTCTGCAAGATATCTCACTATTTTTGACTTTTCTGAGCCTGTCAAGTCCTTCTTTTGACCCATTTTGCCAAAGGAAAGGAAGTTGCCTAATAATTATGCACACCTGATATAGGGTGTTGATGTCATTAGACCACACCCCTTCTCATTACAGAGATGCACATCACCTAATATGCTTAATTGGTAGTAGGCTTTCGAGCCTATACAGCTTGGAGTAAGACAACATGCATAAAGAGGATGATGTGGTCAAAATACTCATTTGCCTAATAATTCTGCACACAGTGTATAAATTATAAATGAGATGCAAACCCGTATATATATATAGGCCTATTTAACAACGTTCTTGCGGATCTAATCCGACAGTGTGGATCAGGTCCGCAAGGCCTCGCTGAATGCGGAGAACAATACGCTCTCCGTATTCAGCATTGCACAAGCAGCTCACAAGAGCTGCTGGTGCAACGCCGCCTCCTGCAGACTTGCGTCCAATAGGCCGCCAGCAGGGAGGTCTCAATCAACCCGATCGAGTATGAATTGTGGCGATTCCTGTCCGCCTGCTCACAGCAGGCGGACGGGGTTATGGAGCAGAAGTCTTTAGATCATTGCTTCATAACTGCTGTTTCTGGCGAGTCTGAAGATGGGCCCACAAGCTCCATACGGAGTTTGATAAACGGGCCTCATAGCGTCTACAGTCAATTGTTAATGCAACATAGGAAAAGTTTTAAGTGTATATATTTTTCCATAATTTCTGTACAAATAGATAAATAGATAGATGCAGTTTTCACAGCAGGCGTCAGTGTCCACATCAGAGTGTATATATATATTGTATGGCTAGGGATAGCTACACATTCAAAGTAAGTAAATGGAATAAAGCAATAAAATATAATATATATACTGTGTGTGTGTGTATATATATATATATATATATATATACACTTTTACGTATATAACATAGAAAGTGTATACCTATACATAGAGAGGGAGTGATCTCCCAACCATTAGTTGTTGGACATAATTACAGTAGTAATCGTAACACACCTCAACGTACCTTAACAGGGCAAATGGCAAGTATATATATATATATACACACACACACACACATATTTCTGGTAAATGCGCTTTACCATGGATATCAAATTGCATGCTAATTTTCGCGTTGTCCAGCGATTTCACCCCCCACTCTATTATTCATGTGCAACTTGTAATCTGGCCCATAGTTCATGTGGTGTCTCTCCCATTGGATGCACCCCATGCTTGTCAAAGTGTTAAAGAAACTATGGAGAGGTAGCTGTAGAGGATTCAAAAGGAAAATAAAAAAAGTAAAGTTTTGATATAAAGGGGCCAATTTATCAAAGGTCTTGTGGACCTGATCCGACAGTGCGGATCAGGTCCGCAAGACCTCGCTGAATGCGGAGAGCAATAAGAGTTGCTGGTGCAATGCCGCCCCCTGCTGACTCGCGGCCGCCAGTAGGGAGGTGTCAATTCGATCAGGTTGAATTCCGGCAATTCCTGTCCGCCTGCTCAGAGCAGGCGGACAGGGTTATTGAGCAGCAGTCTTTAGACCGCTGCTTCATAACTTGTGTTTCTGGCGAGTCTGAAGAATCACCAGAAACACAGGTCCTCAAGCTCCATTCGGAGCTTGATAAATGTGCCCCAAATACTGAGGATTAAATTCTAACATTATTGTAGATGTAACATATTACCATATATCTTTATTATGCATTTTTTTTAAACAGGGAATTTAAGTGATGCATTGGAAATATTATTTTTCTCTTCCATGTGCTAATATCTTGCCAGATCATGGTGTGTTACAGGCATTTTAAAATACTGTATGATTGTTTAGAATCTTCCTGTGGTATCTTTCAAATCTATTTCTAATACAATCTGCGTAAACATAAAAAGGAACACTGATGGAGTAAATATTATATTATATAAGACAAGAAACAGAACAAAATTTAGAGTTCCATTCTAAACCAAAGTACACATGGCTTTTTGTAGGGTTTTCAGATTTTAACCCATTCCAATTTATTTTAAATTTACACAATGACAATATTTTATTTCCAAGATGATTTAATTCACAAGCTCTATTTTTGTGTAATTGGTTCCACAAGAGCAGGGGGCAGCACTGCACAAGTCATTGCTTGGGAATGATTACATTCTGGCAGCAGCTGTTGACTCGCTTCCAGTGAGCATGGGCATATAGGAATCTTGACCATCCTCTCTATGATAAATGCAACGCATTATCTCTTTCCTACTCCCATCTTTCTCTCCTCTTTGTTATTCTTTTTCCTTTTTGTTATTTAGAATTTCATGTCTTTTTCTGCTCCTTGTTTAACAGTGTCTCAATGCTTTTCCAATCTTTTGTTTATCTCTGTCACTTTTCTAGTTCTGTTTTATATGTATTTAATGTTATGCTTTCATCATTGCAGTTAACATATGTGGCCTTGGGTTTTTAGGGAATTTTTCTTAACTTTGCCCTCTATATACAGCTATCTTTGTCATTAGCATTCTTTTTTTTTTACTACTTCTGCATTGAAACTATTGAGAAATAATTCTGTTGAGTCAATCTCAAATTATTTTTCTGCTAGTTCACGATTATCATTTTTTCTCTGTTGTAAAACTTTATTTTCTTATTTTTTTATCAGCAGTATTAACAATTCTATTTTTCTTTATATTATTATTATTTAATTATTTATTATTATTGTATTAATAGTAGTAGTCCTAATAGAAACAGCAGTAGTAGTAGCTGTAGAAGCAGTAGTAGAGGTAGAAGCAACAGTAGAATCAGTAGTTATAGTTTTAATAATGATAATAATAATGATACTAATAATATTAATAGTATATTACAATATAATAATTACTATAAAAATGCAAATCATTACATTTTAAGGTCTGTATTAAGAAGGTGAATGGGCTAATTAGATGGGTCATTTATATATGCTACAGATACATTGCTATCTAATACACGACATGTCCAAAAGTATGTAGACAAACCTACTAATTATTGAGTTCAGGTGTTTCAGCCACAACCTTTGATAACAGTTGCATAAAATCCAGAACAAAGCCATCAAATCACCATAAACAAACACTGGCTTGGGCTGTGATACCTGTGAGGGTGAGCACATATCTCTGCTACAGACTCCAATCCAAGTAAGACCATTATAGTCATAATGAAAAGCTCAGCAGCATTAAACTTGGCACTGTCATATGATTCCACCTTTGCCACCAGCCAATTTGTGCATCACTCACTACAGAATTATAAATTGCTACTGGAAGCAACATCACCACAAGAAGAGTGCACCAGGAACATCATAAAATGGGTTTCCATAGCTGAGCAGCTGTATGCAAGCCTCACATCTACATGTGCAATGCTAAACATTGTCTGGAGGGGTGTAAAGCTTGCTACCACTGGACTATGGAGTAGTAATAACTTGCTCTCTGATGGAAGAATCTAGGTATGGCTGATGCCAGGGGAACACTACCCACTAGAATGCATAGTGCCTATTGTAAAATTTGATGGATAAGGGAAAATATTATGGAGCTGTCTTTCAGGGTGTGGGCTAGGCCCTTTAGTTCCAGTGAAGGGTCACATTAGTTTTGCACTACAGAAAGACATTTTAGACATTTGGGTGCTTCCAACTTTGTGGCAACAGTTTGGGGAATAATTTTTCCGGTTCCAGAATCACTGAGCCTGGTGTACAAATTGAGGTCCATGAAGCCATGGTTTGATTAATTTGGTGGGATGGAACATGATTGGCCTGCACAGAGCTCAAACGTTAACCTCAGTGAACATGGGATGAATTGGATTGTAGATTGTGAGCCAGACATTCTTCTCCAACATCATGCATTGACCTCACAGATGCACCTTTGCCTGAATAAGCACAAATTCCCACAGACACACATATTGTGGAAAGCCTTCCCAGAATAGTGGCAGCTGCTATAATGTCAAAAGCAGTGGCAACTCCATATCATAGCCAATGGTTTTGGAACGGAATGTCCATCAAGTTCTTAGAGGTGTGATGTTATGGTCAGGTGTCCACATTATTTTGGCCATATCGTGTATTTAATTTCCATTCCATCCTAAAATAATACTTTACTTTCTCCTGTACTTTCATCATTATGCCTTTGATTTTTACATACATATATATTTCCTCAATCAATGCATCTAATATATTTGATTTTAATACTGTAGTGTCATAGAGGTGAGTGCCACTGCAGCCTCAGCTTAAATGTTCATGCTTTTTATTTTATTTTCATTTTTCACCACCTGCCAAGCATTATACTTTAGTCGATGATGTTACAATTATTAAAGTTTTAATTGTATTTAATTGTACAGGGAGCCACAAACATAAATTCTATATTAATGAATTGATAGTATCATTCAAGGAATTACTAGCAGACAGCTTAGGTAGATTAGATTTTACTTTGAAAGTAATACAATACTTGTATGTATACTGAAATTGAAGTTGTATACAACTTTAAAGAGACATAACAGTGTAAAAAAAAAAAAGCTTTAATGTGTTAAAGCACTCTATTATTGCACTGTTGCGTACATGAAACTATGGGGTTGATCACTGTCATGTGATAATTATCGCCATGGTAATGGCTGCGGATGAGCCATTTTAATTCATGGGCAGCAGTTTTTTTTCCATGATCATTTTTGTGAAAAATGGCCCTTTACTTAAAGGGATAGGAAAATTAAACAAAAAAGCAATGATCTGAGCACTCGGAAGAGGAAATAAAAAAATAGACTTTATTTAACAAAAGTTAAAAAGATGTATGGGTATGCAAGGATACAAGGAAGGCTGTCCTGATGCTTTTCACACCCCTAGTGGGGCTTAGTCATAGGATATGAGCTTAGGAAATCCATATCATACTTAAGGATGACCCAACCAATCAGCAACCTCCACCGTGCTGCACATGGAAATGCCCCCCTACAAACATAAGAAGGAATTACTAAATACTAAAAACAATACTAGTTAATAAAACAACAATAGGGTATCCTTGTGAGTAGCTAACAGATACTTATACTCATACATTATCTGTACCAATAATCATGAATATAGAATTAATCCTTAGTAGGGACAACAATGTATGTTTACTTGAACAATTATCTTTTGGGCCCACCTAGGACATATAAATTCATTATTTGAAATAAGTGGTATTCTGGAGATAATGAATGTATGTAGTTGGGCAACACGTGAAAAAATACTTATATGATTAATTTAATGTTTTCAGGAGAGCTAACTATCAACTAGATTACGAGTTTTGTAATGCTTTTAACGCTGAAAAAATGTCAATTTCAGCGTAAAAGCAGGAATGCACTATTGGGAGTCGTGTTGGTATAGGTGTAACGCAAGCATTTTAGCCTGTAACGCAACGTCAATCCCGCACTCAAAAAAAAGTGACGCAGAGCAAAGCGTGTGGCTCTGTACAAAAAAAGAAAAGGTAATTTTCAACTTATCTTATCACATACTGACTAAAGAGGAGGAGAAAGTATTGGAGAAGGGGTTACATTTTGTACCCAGATCCAAAGGTAATATATTCTGGGAGAAAGTGGATCTGTTTAGGTTTGGTCAAATTTTAAGATTATTTCTCGGATAAAACAAAAGGGAGTGTAGGGATTAAAATAGAATTTAAACCTCCAAGTGTATGTGACCCCTTAACAAGAACCCCAAATATCACAACCTTCCTTAAATTGGTAGAAAAAGATATTACCATGTATAGAAAACACCAATCAAGAATTAAAGTGAATTTTACTAAATCTGAGTGGGATGCAGTCAATAACTTGAGAGATAATAAAGACATCATACTGAAGCCGGCGGACAAGAGAGGATATGTTGTGTTTATGAATTACAGGGACTATAAAAATGAAATCTTGAGGCAGTTGGGGGATACTGATAACTATCTGAGCTTGGAAAGAAATCCCACCTTTGAATATAAAAAGGAATTAGAAGCTATCCTACAAATGGGACTGTCTAATGGGTGAAAAAGTGAGAATGAGAAACAGTATCTATGTTCTACCCAAAGTGCATAAGTCACTACAAGCACCACCTGGAAGGCCATTAATCTCAGCAATTGACTCTATGGCCTCTAGTTATCAAGCTGTCAACCTCAAATAAGCTGGAATTCCGCAGCGTATTTGTGGCGAGGCTGATTCGCCTTAGTTATCAAAGGCTAGAGACCGGCAAAAGTAGAATTTTGTGATGTAAGCTATGATCCGCCGGACTCAGTCCGACACAGATCGATTCTTACGCAAGTTCGGTACAATCTGACTACTTTTGAAAGTTATCAAATTCCTATCAGGTACGCTCGGCACTTTTCCGGCCCAGCGTACCTGCTTTTCAATCCGCCGCCCTGGAGGTGGCGGATCCCATAGGAATCAATGGGAGTCTGACCATAGCGAAAGTTCATGTTCGCTGCTGCCCGATATCCCATTGATTCCTATGGGAGATGTCTGCACCTAACACCCTAACATGTACCCCAAGTCTAAACACCCCTAATATGTCCCCCCCATACACCGCCGCAACTAAATAAAGTTACTAACCCCTAAACTGCCGCTCCCAGAGCCCACCCCACTCTAATAAACTTATTAACCCCTAAACCGCCACTCCCGGACCGCACCGCCACCTACATAATACCTATTAACCCCTATCCTGCCCCCCCTATACCGCCGCCACGTATAATACATTTCTTAACCCCTATCCTGCGGATCCCTACCCCGCCGCAACTAAATAAATTGTTTAACCCCTAAACTGCCGCTCCCAGACCCCACCGCCACCTATAATAAATTTATTAACCCCTATCCTGCCCCCCCTACACCGTTGCCACCTATAATAAATTTATTAACCCCTATCCTGCCCCCCCTATACCGCCGCCATCTATATTAAACGAATTAACCCCTAAACCTAAGTCTAACACTAACCCTAACACCCTCCTAACTTAAATTTTATTTTAATAAATCTAAATAAAAATTACTATTATTAACTAAATTAATCCTATTTAAAACTAAATACTTACCTATAAAATAAACCCTAATATAGCTACAATATAACTAATAATTATATTGTAGCTATTTTAGGATTTATTTTTATTTTACAGGCAACTTTAAATTTATTTTAACTAGGTACAATAGCTATTAAATAGTTATTAACTATTTAATAGCTACATAGATAAAATAAAAACAAATTTACCTGTAAAATAAAAACTAACCTAAGTTACAATTACACCTAACACTACACTTTCATTAAATAAATTATTCCTATTTAAAACTAAATACTTACCTGTAAAATAAACCCTATTGCCTAGATTTAGAGTTCTGCGTTAGCCGTCCAAACCAGCGTTAGGGGGTCCTAACGCTGGTTTTGGCCTCCCGCTGGTATTTAGAGTCAGTCAGGAAAGGGTCTAACGCTCACTTTCCAGCTGCGACTTTTCCATACCGCAGATCCCCTTACGTCAATTGCGTATCCTATCTTTTAAATGGGATCTTTCTAACGCTGGTATTTAGAGTCTTGGCTGAAGTGAACGTTAGAACTCTAACGACAAAACTCCAGCCGCAGAAAAAAGTCAGGAGTTAAGAGCTTTATGGGCTAACGCCGGTTCATAAAGCTCTTAACTACTGTGCTCTAAAGTACACTAACACCCATAAACTACCTATGTACCCCTAAACCGAGGTCCCCCCAGATCGCCGCCACTATAATTAAATTTTTTAACCCCTAATCTGCCGACCATATACCGCCGCAACCTACATTATCCCTATGAACCCCTAATCTGCTGCCCCTAACATCGCAGACACCTACATAATATTTATTAACCCCTAATCTGCCCCCCCAACGTCGCCGCTACCTATCTACACTTATTAACCCCTAATCTGCCGACCGGACCTCGCCGCCACTATAATAAATGTGATAACCCCTAAACCGCCTCACTCCCGCCTCAAAAACCCTATAATAAATAGTATTAACCCCTAATCTGCCCTCCCTAACATTGCTGACACCTAACTTCAAGTATTAACCCCTAATCTGCCGACCGGACCTCACCGCTACTATAATAAATGTATTAACCCCTAAAGCTAAGTCTAACCCTAACTCTAACACCCCCCTAAGTTAAATATAATTTAAATCTAACGAAATAAAATAAATCTTATTAAATAAATTATTCCTATTTAAAGCTAAATAATTACCTGTAAAATAAACCCTAATATAGCTACAATATAATGAATAATTACATTGTAGCTATTTTAGGATTAATATTTATTTTACAGGCAACTTTGTATTTATTTTAACCAGGTACAATAGCTATGAAATAGTTAAAAACTATTTAATAGCTACCTAGTTAAAATAATTACAAAATTACCAGTAAAATAAATCCTAACCTAAGTTACAATTAAACCTAACACTAAACTATCAATAAATTAATTAAATAAACTACCTACAATTATCTACAATTAAATCAACTAAACTAAATTAGCGTCCCTCGAATTCCGATTGGCTGATAGGATTCTATGAGCCAATCGGAATTAAGGTAGGAAAAATCTGATTGGCTGATTGAATCAGCCAATCAGATTCAAGTTCAATCCGATTGGCTGATTGGATCAGCCAATCAGATTGAGCTTGCATTCTATTGGCTGATCAGAACAGCCAATAGATTGCAAGCTCAATCTGATTGGCTGATTGGATCAGCCAATCCGATTGAACTTGAATCTGATTGGCTGATTCAATCAGCCAATCAGATTTTTCCTACCTTAATTCTGATTGGCTGATAGAATCCTTTCAGCCAATCGGATTTCGAGGGACGCCATCTTGGATGACGTCCCTTAAAGGAACCTACATTCATCGTCTAGTCGTCGGCAGAAGAGGATGTTCCGCGCCGGAGGTCTTGAAGATGGAGCCGCTCCTCGTCGATTGGATGAAGATAGAAGATGCCGCTTGGATGAAGATGTTTGCCGGTCCGGATATCCTCTTCTTGCCGGATAGGATGAAGACTTCGGAGCCTCTTCTGGACCTCTTCTTGCCGGATAGGATGAAGACTTCGGAGCCTCTTCTGGACGGATCGGTGATACCCGGCGTGGTGAAGATGAGGCAGGGAGATCTTCAGGGGCTTAGTGTTAGGTTTTTTTAAGGGGGGTTTGGGTTAGATTAGGGGTATGTGGGTGGTGGGTTGTAATGTTGGGGGGGGTATTGTATGTTTTTTTACAGGCAAAAGAGCGGGTTTTCTTTAGGGCATGCCCCGCAAAAGGCCCTTTTAAGGGCTGGTAAGGTAAAAGAGCTGTAAACTTTTTATTTTAGAATAGTTATTAACTATTTAATAGCTATTGTACCTGGTTAAAATAAATACAAAGTTGCCTGTAAAATAAATATTAATCCTAAAATAGCTACAATATAATTATTCGTTATATTGTAGCTATATTAGGGTTTATTTTACAGGTAAGTATTTAGCTTTAAATAGGAATAATTTATTTAATAAGATTTATTTTATTTCGTTAGATTTAAATTATATTTAACTTAGGGGGGTGTTAGGGTTAGGGTTAGACTTAGCTTTAGGGGTTAATACATTTATTATAGTAGCGGTGAGGTCCGGTCAGCAGATTAGGGGTTAATACTTGAAGTTAGGTGTCAGCGATGTTAGGGAGGGCAGATTAGGGGTTAATACTATTTATTATAGGGTTTTTGAGGCGGGAGTGAGGCGGTTTAGGGGTTAATACATTTATTATACTGGCGGCGAGGTCCGGTTGGCAGATTTGGGTTTAATAAGTGTAGGTAAGGTAGCGGCGACATTGGGGGGGCAGATTAGGGGTTAATAAATATAATATAGGTGTCGGCGATGTTAGGGGCAGCAGATTAGGGGTACATAGCTATAATGTAGGTTGCGGCGGTGTCCGGAGCGGAAGATTAGGGGTTAAAAGTGTAATGCAGGGGTCAGCGATAGTGGGGGCGGCAGATTAGGGGTTAATAAGTGTAAGGTTAGGGGTGTTTAGACTCGGGGTTCATGTTAGGGTGTTAGGTGCAGATTTAGGAAGTGTTTCCCCATAGGAAACAATGGGGCTGCGCTAGGAGCTGAACGCTGCTTTTTTGCAGGTGTTAGGTTTTTTTTCAGCTCAAACTGCCCCATTGTTTCCTATGGGGGAATCGTGCATGAGCAGGTTTTTGAAGCTGGCTACGTCCGTAAGCAACGCTGGTATTGAAGGTTGAAGTGGCGATAAATAAGCCTGTACGCTCCCTTTTTGGAGCCTAACACAGCCCTTCAGAGAACTCTCAATACCAGCATTGTTTAAAAGGTGCGGGGGAAAATAAACATGCGTAGCTAATGCACCCCTTCTAACGCAAAACTCTAAATCTAGGTGTAAGATAGCTACAATGTAATTAATAATTACATTGTAGCTATTTTAGGATTTTTATTTATTTTACAGGTAACTTTGTATTTATATTAACTAGGTACAATAGTTATTAAATAGTTATTAACTATTTAATAACTACCAAGCTAAAAGAAATAAAAAATTAACTGTAAAATAAATCCTAACCTAAGTTACAATTAAACCTAACACTACACTATCATTAAATTAATTAAATAAATTTGCTACAAATACCTACAATTAAATAAACTAAACTAAATTACAAAAAAAAACAAACACTAAATTACAGAAAATAAAAAAGATTACAAGAATGTTAAACTAATTGCACCTAATCTAAGCCCCCTAATAAAAATAATAAAAAAATAAAATAATAAAAGTCCCTACCCTATTCTAAATTAAAAATGAACCAGCTCTTTTACCAGCCCTTAAAAAGGACTTTTTGCGGGGCATGCCCCAAAGTAATCAGCTCTTTTGCCTTTTAAAAAAAATACAACCCCCCCAACATTAAAACCCACCACACACATACCCCTACTCTAACCCAAACCCCCTTAAATAAACCTAACACTACCCCCCTGAAGATCTCCCTACCTTGAGTCGTGTTCACCCAGCCAGACCGAAGTCTTCATCCAAGGGGTGCTCAAGAAGTCTTCCATCCGATAGAAGTCATCATCCAAGGGGCGCTGAAGAAGTCTTCCATCCGATAGAAGTCATCATCCAAGGGGCACTGAAGAAGTCTTCCATCCGATAGAAGTCATCATCCAAGGGGCGCTGAAGAAGTCTTCCATCCGATAGAAGTCATCATCCAAGGAGCACTGAAGAAATCTTCCATCCGATAGAAGTCATCATCCAGGCGGATCCATCCTTCTTTACTGACGCCTACTCGCCGAATGAATATTTCTTTAAGTAACATCATCCAAGATGGCGTCCCTCGAATTCCGATTGGCTGATAGGATTCTATTAGGAATTAAGGTAGGGAAAATCTGATTGGCTGATTGAATCAGCCAATCAGATTGAGCTTGCATTCTATTGGATTTTCCGATCAGCCAATAGAATGCGAGCTCAATCTGATTGGCTGATTGGATCAGCCAATCGGATTGAACTTGAATCTGATTGGCTGATTGAATCAGCCAATCAGATTTTTCCTACCTTAATTCTGATTGGCTGATAGAATCCTATCAGCCAATCGGAATTCGAGGGATGCCATCTTGGATGACGTCACTTAAAGGAATATTCATTCAGCGAGTAGGCTACGGTAAAGAAGGATGGATCCGCGTCGGCTGCTTTGAAGATGGCTGCGCTCCGCTCCGGATGGATGAAGATTGAAGACGCCACCTGGATGATGACTTCTATCGGATGGAAGACTTCTTCAGCGCCCCTTGGATGAAGACTTCGGCCCGGCTGGGTGAACACGACTCAAGGTAGGGAGATCTTCAGGGGGGTAGTGTTAGGTTTATTTAAGGGGGGTTTGGGTTAGAGTAGGGGTATGTGGGTGGTGGGTTTTAATGTTGGGGGGGTTGTATTTTCTTTAAAAGGCAAAAGAGCTGATTACTTTGGGGCATGCCCTACAAAAAGCCCTTTTAAGGGCTGGTAAAAGAGCTGGTTAATTTTTAATTTAGAATAGGGTAGGGAATTTTTTTATTTTGGGGGGCTTTATTATTTTATTAGGGGGCTTAGATTAGGTGTAATTAGTTTAACATTCTTGTAATCTTTTTTATTTTCTGTATTTAGTGTTTGTTTTTTTTGTAATTTAGTTTAGTTTATTTAATTGTATTTAATTGTAGGTATTTGTAGCTAATTTATTTAATTCATTTAATGATAGTGTAGTGTTAGGTTTAATTATAACTTAGGTTAGGATTTATTTTACAGGTAATTTTTTATTTCTTTTAACTAGGTAACTATTAAATAGTTCTTAACTATTTAATAGCTATTGTACCTGGTTAAAATAATTACAAAGTTGCCTGTAAAATAAATATTAATCCTAAAATAGCTATAATATAATTATTAGTTATATTGTAGCTATATTAGGGTTTATTTTACAGGTAAGTATTTAGCTTTAAATAGGAATCATTTATTTAATAAGAGTTAATTTATTTTGTTAGATAAAAATTATATTTAACTTAGGGGGGTGTTAGTGTGAGGGTTAGACTTAGCTTTAGGGGTTAATACATTTATTAGAATAGCGGTGAGCTCCGGTCGGCAGATTAGGGGTTAATAAGTGTAGGCAGGTGTCGGCGACGTTGTGGGGGGCAGATTAGGGGTTAATAAATATAATATAGGGGTCGGCGATGTTAGGGCAGCAGATTAGGGGTACATAGGGATAACGTAGGTGGCGGCGGTTTACGGAGCGGCAGATTAGGGGTTAAAAAAAATATGCAGGGGTCAGCGATAGCGGGGGCGGCAGATTAGGGGTTAATAAGTGTAAGGTTAGGGGTGTTTAGACTCGGGGTACATGTTAGAGTGTTAGGTGCAGACGTAGGAAGTGTTTCCCCATAGGAAACAATGGGGCTGCGTTAGGAGCTGAACGCTGCTTTTTTGCAGGTGTTAGGTTTTTTTCCAGCTCAAACAGCCCCATTGTTTCCTATGGGGATATCGTGCACGAGCACGTTTTTGAGGCCGGCCGCGTCCGTAAGCAACTCTGGTATCGAGAGTTGCATTTGCGGTAAAAATGCTCTACGCTCCTTTTTTGGAGCCTAACGCAGCCTTTGTTTGAACTCTCGATACCAGAGTTAATTTTATGGTGCGGCCAGAAAAAAGCCCGCGGAGCGTTAACAGCCCTTTTACCGCCAAACTCCAAATCTAGGCCACAGGGTTTATTTTACAGGTAAGTATTTAGTTTTAAATAGGAATAATTTATTTAATGATAGTGTAGTGTTAGGTGTAATTGTAACTTAGGTTAGTTTTTATTTTACAGGTAAATTTGTTTTTATTTTATCTAGGTAGCTATTAAATAGTTAATAACTATTTAATAGCTATTGTACCTAGTTAAAATAAATTTAAAGTTGCCTGTAAAATAAAAATAAATCCTAAAATAGCTACAGTATAATTATTAGTAATATTGTAGCTATATTAGGGTTTATTTTATAGGTAAGTATTTAGTTTTAAATAGGATTAATTTAGTTAATAAGAGTAATTTTTATTTAGATTTATTAAAATAATATTTAAGTTAGGGGGTGTTAGTGTTAGACTTAGGTTTAGGGGTTAATTAGTTTAATATAGATGGCGGCGGTATAGGGGGGCAGGATAGGGGTTAATAAATTTATTATAGGTGGCGACGGTGTAGGGGGGCAGATTAGGGGTTAATAAGTTTAATATAGGTGGCGGCGGGGTCCGGGAGCGGCGGTTTAGGGGTTAAACAATTTATTTAGTTGTGGCGTAGTACGGGATCATCAGGATAGGGGTTAATAGGTATTATGTAGGTGGCAGCGGGGTCCGGGAGCGGTGGTTTAGGGGTTAATACATTTATTATAGTTGCGGCTGGGTCTAGGAGCGGCGGTTTAGGGGTTAATAACTTTATTTAGTTGCGGGGGGCTCCGGGGGCGCCGGTATAGGGTATAGAACAGTATAGTGTGGGTGCTTAGTGACAGCTTTGGCAAGCGTATTCAGGTCCGCGGCGGCGATGTGAGGTGAGCTTAGGCGGGTGTATTGGGGCCGGCGATGGCAGGTACGTACAGAGCTTGATAACTAGAGGCCTATGACTCAACCTATTGCTACATTTTTCGATGGGTTTTTGCAGGACATTGTAAAGAGAATTTCAACATTCCTTAAAGATTCTGCAGACTTTATATTGAGCCTAGAGGATATGGGACAATGTATTGATGACTGGTTGTTAGTCACAATGGATGTATCTAATTTATATACTTGCATCCCCCATGCTACCAATAAGCAGCTCATTATCTGGCTATATAACCCTGCCTTTTGATGTGCTCAGTTTAAGTTCTTTGTTTCCTGTTTCTAGTTTAGGTGTCTTTGTTCCTGAATCTCCAAGATTGACCCTGGCATGTGACCCTGGCTCTGTTCATCATGTACATGCACCTCTGGCTTCCTTTGATCTCTGCAATATCTTGACTACTCTCTTGGATTTACCCTTGTTTGTACAGCATACCCCAGATCCTTGTTTTTTTTAACAAAGCCCCGGTGCATTTATTCATAGCCCAGGTGGTTTTCTTACCTGATCACTTTGAGCTGTGATACCTGTGAGGGTGAGCACATATCTCTGCTACAGACTCCAATCCAGGTTAGACCATTATAGTCATAATGAAAACCTCAGCAGCATTAAACTTGGCACTGTCATATGATTCCACCTTTGCCACCAGCCAATTTGTGCATCACTCGCTACAGAATTATAAATTGCTACTGGAAGCAACATCACCACAAGAAGTGTGCACCAGGAACATCATAAAATGTGTTTCCATAGCTGAGCAGCTGTACGCAAGCCTCACATCTACATGTGCAATGCTAAACATTGTCTGGAGGGGTTTAAAGCTTGCTACCACTGGACTATGGAGCAGTAGTAACTTGCTCTCTGATGGAAGAATCTAGGTATGGCTGATGCCAGGGGAACACTACCCACTAGAATGCATAGTGCCTATTGTAAAATTTGATGGATAAGGGAAAATATTATGGAGCTGTCTTTCAGGGTGTGGGCTAGGCCCTTTAGTTCCAGTGAAGGGTCACATTAGTTTTGCACTACAGAAAGACATTTTAGACATTTGGGTGCTTCCAACTTTGTGGCAACAGTTTGGGGAAGGACAGTTGCGGTTATAGACAAATTTTACTGGGGGGGGGGCAAGGTGGGGCCAGTGTTTAATCAGGGGGGCACATTAAAAAACAGAAACAAATTATATATATACACACACACACACATCCATACACAAACACATATACACACGTACATACACACACATATATATATATATATATATATACACACACACAAATACATACACATATACACACATACATACATACACACACACACACACACACACATATATATATATATATACACAGTATCTATACACACACAACCATACACACACACATAGGTGTATGTGTGTATATATATATATATATATATATATATATATATATATATAAACACACACACATATATATATATATATATATATATACACACACACAAATCCATACACATAAAAACACACACATACATATATATATATATATGCATACATACACACATACACATATACACATAAGCACACACACACATATATACATACACACACTGAGTAGAAAAAAAGACAATAAAAAAAGAAGACTATGCACTTAACTAGTGCTACATAGTTCAGATAGCACATTCAATGAAAATGGTGTCAAATAATTATTTACATACATTAGAAAAATAAGGAAAACAATCCAGCAGTCATTATAGAGTTGTGGAGGTGAGAAGGCAGACTTACATCTTTTCTGTTCTGGCAGTGTACAGGCTAGAGAGAACATCTGCAAAACAAACCAGTGACACTCTTGTCTGCAGACTGCAGCTGTAAGACGCCCCGCCCCCACAACAACCCGGGAACTGTAGCACATCTCTGAAAGGGGAGGGGGCACAAGTTTGACTTCACTTTGTTAACCCCACGCTTTGAATAGACTATTTCAGGGACAGGGAAGCAGATAAATAGCATTGATCTTGTCCGGTATTTTTCAGTCGGCTCAGTGGCCAGCTCAGGGGGGCCAGGGACATTTTTACAGGGACACTGGCCTGTGTAGAACTGCCCCTGGGGAAGGATCTTTCCGTTTGCAGCATCACTGAGCCCTGGTTTACAAATTGAGGTCCATGAAGCCATGGTTTGATTAATTTGGTGTGATAGAACTTGATTGGCCTGAACAGAGCTCAAACGTCAACCTCAGTGAACACCTTTGGGATGAATTAGAATGTCGATTGTGAGCCAGACATTCTTCTCCAACATCAGTGCTTGACCTCACAGATGCACCTTTGATTGAATAAGCACAAATTCCCACAGACACACACTAAAATTTGTGGAAATCCTTCCCAGAATAGTGGCAGCTGCTATAATGTCAAAAGCAGTGGCAACTTCATATCATAGCCAATGGTTTTCAAATGGAATGTCCATCAAGTTCATAGAGGTGTGATGTTATGGTCAGGTGTCGACATTATTTTGGCCATATCGTGCATTTAATTTCCATTCCATCTTAAAATTATATTTCCCACTTTCCTTTTTCCTGTACTTTCATCATTATGCCTTTGATTTTTACATACATATATATTTCCTCAATCAATGCATCTAATATATTTGATTTTAATACTGTAGTGTCATAGAGGTGAGTAGCACATCTCTGAAAGCCTCAGCTTAAATGTTCATGCTTTTTATTTTATTTTCATTTTTCACCACCTGCCAAGCATTATACTTTAGTTGATGATGTTACAATTATTAAAGTTTTAATTGTATTTAATTGTACAGGGAGCCACAAACATAAATTCTATATTAATGAATTGATAGTATCATTCAAGGAATTACTAGCAGACAGCTTAGGTAGATTAGATTTTACTTTGAAAGTAATACAATACTTGTATGTATACTGAAATTGAAGTTGCAGACAACTTTAAAGAGACATAACAGTGTAAAAAGAAAAAAGCTTTAATGTGTTAAAGCACTCTATTATTGCACTGTTGCTTACATGAAATTATGGGGTTGATCACTATCTATCGTGTGATAATTATCGCCATGTTAATGACTGCAGGTGAGCCATTTTAATTCATGGGCAGCAGTTTCTATTTTCATGATCATTTTTGTGAAAAGTGGCCCTATACTTAAAGGGATAGGAAAATTAAACAAAAAAGCAATGATCTGAGCACTCGGAGGGGGGAATAGAAAAATAGACTTTATTTAACAAAAGTTAAAAAGAAAAAAGATGCATGGGTATGCAAGGATACAAGGAAGGCTGTACACTAACACACATAAACTACCTATTAACCCCTAAAACTCCTCCCTCCCGCATAGAAAACACTATATTAAACCTATTAACCCCTAATCTGCCGCCAACCCACATCGCCAAAACATCTGCCATTTAAATATATTAACCCCTAAACCGCTGCTCCCCGGCATCGCCACCACTATAATCAAGTTATTAACCCCTATTCCGCAGCTCCCCGAGATCACCGCCACTAAATAAAGTTATTAATCCCTAAATTTTTGCCTCCCACGTTTCCGCCACTAAATAAACCTATTAACCCCTAAACCGCCAGCCCCCAACATCGCTAAACACTAAATTAAACTATTAACCCCTAAACCTAACACCCCCCTCATTTTAAATCAAAATTACAATATAATTATCTTTAAATAACTAAAAACTTACATGTGAAATAAAAATAAACCTAACATAACTAATCTAATAAAATAAAAAATACTCCCAATTAAAATATCTAAATTACAAATTTAAAAAAACTTAACACTATAAAAAAAAATAAAAACCTAAATTACAACTAAAAAAAACCCAAATCCTACAAAAAATTTAAAACATCTAAGTTTACCAAAAACAATAAACACTAAAATCACGAAAAATAAAAAACACTAAGATGGGGGGGGCGTGTCTAACCACTGATCGTGATGGCTGCTTTCTAACCAGGGCTAAATAGAGAAGTGCTTAAAACTGCTGTTTTTCACACCTATTCACCACATACTAAGTCTAATTCGAGATAATTTGTGTTTGTGGAGCAGTATTGGACATTATTTACTGTTTGACTTTAGCCCAGCAGTCCAGAATCAATGAGGTACGCAGCAGAGGCCTGTTGACGGCCTGGAACCTCATTCACCCCTCCATAGTTCTGAAGATATCAGACATAATCAGCCGGTTGTGCTGACGATTGAACTGTTCTCTATGCATCACCTTCCCATAAGGATGGGATGACAAATTGAACACGGAACAAACCTGAAATATATTGCGTACAATAGTGCATCTATACTTTTTGGGAAGTACAGTCCTAATACTATAACTTGAGCAGTGGTGGGGACAATATGGCGGCGGCAAGTAATTGGCAAGAATCGATAATACAGCTACTAGACAGACGCTTTGAGGAACTGGAGCGAAGCCTCATCAGTATACTATCACATGTTTCTGATCACTCACCCCCGGTAGAGGGAAAGCGAAGCCCACAGATACAGGGAGCTTCTTCGGACTCATTGCTCAATGTGGCGGCTAATGAGAGAGGACAGTTGCTGCTGGATGCGAAATCCATTTGTGTCTATCCGGGACTTTGTGCTTACCTACATGAGGAGAATCCTATTTACCCAATTGCCGCTACTATGGTGAGTCAATTGCCCTACTCCTTGGATTTAGACGGGGGAGATTTGACCAGCCCCTTGCAATCCTACGGCACTTTCACCTCAGACCTGAATGATGCGATGCATCAGCAAGCCGCTCAGACCACAGCTGAAGGACCTGCGCCAGACATGCTTGAGGCCGCGGTGTTGATGCAGCGAGCCCTATATAAGCCGGCTCTAGCCCTACATAGTCCAACGGAACAGGGAGCAGATCTGAACATTTTGCCCTACCTGACTGAGCTGCGATCCGGAGATCTACCGCCATGTCTAGTCCCCATCCTGAGCCTTGATCCAATAATATATATAATTATATAATATATATCTAATATAGCTTGGCCTTGCGGTCTCCGGAAAATGAAATCTATACCACGGATGGGAAAACAGACCATCCTCCTAGGGTCTGAGAGTGTCCTAGACGCCGGGAATTGGGTGAGCAGTCATTATACTCCTGATCTCCAGTACTCCGATGTGAACCACATTTGGTGTCAGAACCACTGGAAAATGGGCATTGGTTAAGTCCATTGAACTTTGGTGTTGCCCGTCCATCCAGCTATGATAATAGAGACTCAGCAACCCTATATTAACATGCCCCTAAGGATATCCATAGACTTTTTGAGCTTTGAGAGGAATTTTATATAGACCCAAAATGCTTGTCAGACATTGCTTTGATCCTCATAGAACTATGTTGTGCTGAGGGTGGACTTATGATATACAAAGACTTCCCAATCTGGTATTTCTGATTGCATCCTAGGATACAACAAATTCTGTAGAATAGAGGAGCCTAATGTTCCATTCAGAGATATGTGTACACTTTTCTCTACAAAACTGTAACTTTAACCTAATAATGCCCAAGTTTTCTCTCCCCATCCTGTGCTATTTATATTGTCTGTTGACCCCTCTATATCCCACCTTACTAATTGGAGTCCGTATATACCCTGGTTGGTAAGCTAGTAAATATAAACATCCTATCACTTTATGAGAAGGGAAGATTATGATTCAGGTAGTCAGGATGTATGGCCTTGATAACACAGTTCAGCCGCAATAAGATATTCTTAACTACTGTACAAAATACCCAGATATTTAACTTTGCCAGCACTGCTACATAGGCCTCATAAGGACAGGTTTTATTGTGGGTACTTCACATGTTAGATATGTTGCTGATAAAATCTCATGTACATATGGTATTCTCCTATGCTCTCCTAAGTTTATCTCTATAGTGACACAGTCAATTCTGGTGACTATATTGCTGTTTTTTTATCTGTTTGTCTTATTTAAATGTATTTCCCAGCTACCTAATGATGTAGTCCTACCCATTTATAAACAAACACATTTTGTCATACTATGTTACACTAATAAGGTCACAATAGCATCCTTAATATACCTTTATGGGCTCTTTTTCTTATATTGCTCGCCATATATTTGTCTTCTATAGAGGTTAATTACTTTTATACCCTTAAAGTTGAGGTTTGTTTCTAAGGGTCCAGAAGTGACCATATATTATTGTAACCTTCATGTAATTTTTTTTTCAATGTGTATGTCCAAAGGTGGCCTCACTTGTGCTATGGAGGTGAGAAACTGAGGATTAGAATTTTATATTATTTGTTTTATTTTACAGGCATTATTTAGTCTCTTGACTACACCATTATATTCCACTTTACTTTGCTTTTATGGTATCTATCTATGTATTTGTTAATTAACTACCATGAAACTTATTACCTGTAACAGTATACTTGTGATATGTCACAATGGAATTCCTGTATGTTTATTCTTAATCCTCAATAAAAATATTATATTTAAAAAACAAAAAAAACAAAAAAAAAAAAAACACTAAGATTACAAAAAAATTAACGAAATTATCAAAAATAAAAACAATTACACCTTATCTAATAGCCCTATAAAAATAAAAAAGCCCCCAAAATAAAAACACCCCTAGCCTACAATAAACTACCAATAGCCCTTAAAAGGGCCTTTTGTAAGACATTGCCCTAAAGAAATCAGCTCTTTTATCTGTAAAAAAATACAAAGTCCCCCCAACAGTAAAACCCACCACCAAACCAACCCCCCAAAATAAAAACCTAACTCTAAAAAAACCCTAAGCTACCCATTGCCCCTAAAGGGGCATTTGTATGGGCATTGCCCTTAAAAGACCATTTAGCTCTTTTGCATGGCCCTTAAAAAGGCATTCAGCTCTTTTTGAAAGCCCAAACCGTAATCTTAAACCCTAATCTTAAAAAAAAAACACCTCAAACCCCCCCCCAAAAAAATCTGACACTTACCCCAAAAAATCTACTCACAGTTTATGAAGTCCGGACATCCAGGCGGAAAGAAGTCTTCATCCAGGCGGTGAGGTCTTCATCCATCCGGGGGCATCTTCTATCTTCATCCCGGCGGTGTGAAGTGGAGCTATCCTGGAAGCTGATGCCATCCTGCGCGGGGTGTCCAGTGTACGGCGGCAACCGTATGAAGAGAAGCTGAATGCAAGGTAGCCATTTCAAAATGGCACCCCTTGCATTCCTATTGGCTGATTTGAATCTTCAAATTTAGATCAGCCAATAGGATGAGAGATACTGAAATCCTATTGACTGATTTGAACAACCAATAGGATTTCAGTAGCTCTTATCCTATTGGCTGTTTTGAACAGCCAATAAGATTTCAGAAGCTCTCATCCTATTGGCTGATTTGAATTTGAAGAATCAAATCAGTCAATAAGAATGCAATGGATGGCATTTTGAAATGGCTACCTTGCATTCAACTTGAGGGTACAGCGGGGACCGTTTAAAGAAGACGCTCCGTGCAGGATGGCATCGGCTTCCAGGATGGCTCCGCTCTGCACCACCGGGATAAAGATAGAAGACACCACCGGGATGGATGAAGACCTTGCCGCCTGGTTGAAGACCTTGCCTCCTGGATGAAGACTTCTCACTGCCTGGATGTCCGTACTTCAGAAACCGTGAGTAGATCTTCTGGGGTTAGTTTTATTTATTTTTTAATTTTTTGGGGGTGTTTTTTTTTTTTAAGATTAGGGTTTGGGCTTTGAAAAAGAGATAAATGCCCTTTTACGGGCAATGCAAAAGAACTAAATGCCCTTTTAAGGGCAATGACATACAAATGGGTAGATTAGTTTTTTTCTAGAGTTAGGTTTTTTGTTTTGGGGGGTTGGTTGGGTGATGGGTTTTACTGTTGGGGGGAAATTGTATTTTGTTTACAGGTAAAAGAGCTGATTCCTTTAGGGCAATGCCCTACAAAAGGCCCTTTTAAGAGCTATTGGTAATTTATTGTTGGCTAGGTGGTGTTTTTATTTTGGGGGGCTTTTTTATTTTATAGGGCTGTTAAGTTAGCGGTAATTGTTTTTATTTTTGATAATTTCATTTATTTTTTTGTAATCTTAGTGTTTTTTATTTTTCGTGATTTTAGTGTTTAATATTTTTGGATTTAGATTTTTTAAAATTTTTTCGTAGGATTTGTTTTTTTTAGTTGTAATTTAAGTTTTTGAATTTTTTTTACATTGTTAGGTTTTTTAAATTTTGTAATTTAGATATTTTAATTGGTAGTATTTTTTATTTTATTAGAATAGTAAGGTTAGGTTAATTTATAGTTTAATGTTAGGTTTATTTTTTATTTATTTAAAGATAGTTATATTGTAATTTTAATTTAAAGTTAGGGGTGTTAGGTTTAGGGGTTAATAGTTTAATTTAGTGTTGTGTGATGTGGGGTGGTTTAGAGGTTAATAGCTTTTATTAGTGCCGGCAGGTAAGGGATTAATAACTTTTTTTAGTGTTGGCAATGTCGGGGTGGCAGATTAAGGGTGTTTAGATTTGGGGTTATGTTAGAATGTTAGGTTTAAATGTAAATTTCTTTTCCCCATAGACATCAATGGGGTTGCGTTATGGCAATCGCCATTCCACACTTTAGGTGTTAGAAAAAAAAAACTAACACTCTCTCCCCATTGATGTCTATGGGGGAAAGAGTGCATGAGCACGTCAAGGCAGCCCTTGGCTTTTGTGCGGTATGGAGCTTAACGTCACCATATCACACGCACAAGAAGGCTTTTCAGAATCTCGTAATGGCAGCACAATGGAGGGTAAAATAACGCAACTTTTGTTGCGTTTGTTTTGCACCCTGTTTAGCGCAAAAATCATAATCTAGGTGTATTATTTTTGTGACAACTTATCTAGAAAGAGGGGAGGGGGGTTAAATCAATAAAATACGAGACATTCCACTCCAGGTTAATACCCTTTGGATGTCTTGTATCCAACTTTAGTTTTAACAATCTTAATGCACTCTAAAGATAGGAACATTTGTGAGGTGCAGACCATTGAAGTGTTGAGCTACCGCGGAATCTTTGTTAAAATTCTCAACATCCCTGAGATGTTCTCTGTCTCGGAGCTCACGAGAGGTCTGGCCTACATACTGCGGTTAAAGTTCAATCCTATTGGCTGATTGCAACAGCCAATAGGATTTTTACAACCTTAATTCCGATTGGCTTATAGAATTCTATCAGCCAATCAGAATCTAAGGGACGCCATCTTGGATGACGTCATTTAAAGGAACCTTCATTCCATAAGAAGAGGATGCTCCACGTTGGATGCCTGGAAGATGGAGCCGCTCCGTGCCGGATGGTTGAAGATAGAAGATGCCGTTTGGTTGAGACTTCTGCGGGCTTGGATGAAGACTTTGGCTGCTTGGATGAAGACTTCTGCTGGCTTCTTGGAGGATGGATGTTGGATCTTCAAAACTGTAAGTCCATCTTTGGTGGTTAGTGTTAGGATTTTTTAAGGGTTTATTGGGTGGGTTTTAGTTTTAGATTAGGGTTTGGGCTGCAATAGAGCTAAATGCCCTTTTAAGGGCAATGCCCATCCAAATGCCCTTTTCAGGGCAATGGGGAGCTTAGGTTTTTTTAGTTAGGTTTTTATTTGGGGGGTTGGTTATGTGGGTCGTGGGTTTTACTGTTGGGGGGGGTATTTGTATTTTTTTTTTACAGGTAAAAGAGCTGATTTATTTGGGGCAATTTGTAGTTTATTGTAGGTTAGGGGTTTTTTTATTTTGGGGGGGGGGGGCTTTTTTATTTTCATAGGGTCCTTAGATTAGGTGTAATTAGTTTAAATCTTTGATCATTTGTTTTTTATTTTGTGTAATTTAGTGTGTTTTTTTGTAATTTAGGTCATTGTATTTAATTTATGTAAATCATTTTTTGTAACTTAGTGTTTATTTTTTTTGTGTAGCTTAATGTTTGTTATTTTTTGTAACTTAGTTGTTAGTTTTTTGTAACTTTTTTTAGTGTAGATTTAAATTATTTGAGTAGGGTTTGGTGTTTAAATATATAATATAGTTAATTTAATTTGTAGTTTAATGTAATTTTAGTATAACAGATAGGTTAGATTAATTTTTATTTTAATATAGTTTAATGTAATTTTAGTTTAAAAGTTAGGTTAGATTAATTATTAGTCTAATATAGTTTAATGTAATTTTATTATAAAAGTTAGGTTAGATTAATTAATAATTTAATATAGTTTAATGTAATTTTAGTTTAAAAGTTAGACTAGATTAATTATTAATTTAATATAGTTTAATGTAATTTTATTATAATAGTTAGGGTAGGTTAATTATTAGTTTAATATAGTTTAATTTCATTTTAAAGGTAAGTTTATTTTAGTTTATGGCGATGTGGGGGGCTGGCGGTTTAGGGATTAATAACTTTATTTAGTTGCGGTGGGCTCCGGGAGCGGCAGGATAGGAGTTAATACCTTTATGTAGGTGGCGGGAGTGTCTGGAGCAGCAGATTAGGTGTTAATATGTATAATGTAGGCGATGGCGGTGTCGGGGTGTCAGGGTGGCAGATTAGGGGTGTTTAAACTTGGGGGTTATGTTAGGGTGTTAGGTGTAAACGTTACTTTTATTCTCCCATATGAATCAATGGGATATTGGGCAGCAGCGAACATGAGCGAACATGAGCTTTCGCTGCTTTCAGACTCCCATTGATTCCTATGGCATCCGCCGCCACCAGGGCGGTGGATTGAAAACCAGTTACGCTGGGCCAGAATAGTGGCGAGCGTACCTGTTAGTTATTTGTTATGTAGCAAAAGTAGTCAGATAGTGCCGAATTTGCATTCGGAACATCTGTAGTGACATAAGCATCAATCTGTGTCGGACTGAGACCGTCGGATCGTATGTTATGTCACAAAATTCTACTTTTACCGGTCTGTAGGCTTTGCTAAATAAGGCGAATTAAGCTCTCCACAATTACGCTGCGGAATTCCAGCGTATTTGCGGTTGACCGCTTGATAATTAGGCCCCATGGACTGTTTGCTGTCCTATAACTTTCTGATTGACATTTGACTTGATTGTCTCCTGGTTCAGTCCATTGCCTGGCATCCTGATTGTGAATATTTCTTATTCTTCTATTCCTGGCTACTGGATTCTTTTCATTTACACCTAACTCTAAGACACTGTGCCTACACTCACTCCAGTGACCCTGTTTCATTCAAGGGGCGCCATGTACTAAGCTTCGAAGTGACCGTCCGTCTGTATTTCCGCGTCAAAATTCGCTCACGATCTGCTTCTCGTATGTATCAATCTGCGATCTGCTCGAAAAACCACTATTTTTCATCAGCGATCGTAATTTTACTCAACTCATCGTTCCAAAGCCTTTTTCCACTTACTACATGTTCGATCGCACGTAAATTCGCTGTAATCGGAAATTATGAATGTTACAACTAATCCGCCCGCTCCAACTTTCACTGTAACTTCGCGTGATTTCCTTCGCGACCATTTAGGTAGCGAATACAATAGAAAACTATAGGGGTTATCAACCTGACGCCAGGTAGAAGTACTTAAGTGAAAGGACTAGACTACTATTGTAGCATTATTGGTTTTTGGATCACTGAATGAAGATGGAGACACTTTTACACATGTTTCTTTTCCGATTAATTCAATTACGAGGAAGAAGGGCTATACAGGCACCGGTTAACAACTTGCAGAGAAGGAGAGGTAGAAGAATTAGAGTCCCTAGAGTTTTCCTTCCACGTATGGGTTTGGAAAGCATTTCTGATCGAGAGATTATCCAGAGATTCCGTTTGGATTATTTTGTAATCTTAGTGTTTTTTATTTTTCGTGATTTTAGTGTTTAATATTTTTGGATTTAGATTTTTTAAAATTTTTTCGTAGGATTTGTTTTTTTTAGTTGTAATTTAAGTTTTTGAATTTTTTTTACATTGTTAGGTTTTTTAAATTTTGTAATTTAGATATTTTAATTGGTAGTATTTTTTATTTTATTAGAATAGTAAGGTTAGGTTAATTTATAGTTTAATGTTAGGTTTATTTTTTATTTATTTAAAGATAGTTATATTGTAATTTTAATTTAAAGTTAGGGGTGTTAGGTTTAGGGGTTAATAGTTTAATTTAGTGTTGTGTGATGTGGGGTGGTTTAGAGGTTAATAGCTTTTATTAGTGCCGGCAGGTAAGGGATTAATAACTTTTTTTAGTGTTGGCAATGTCGGGGTGGCAGATTAAGGGTGTTTAGACTTGGGGTTATGTTAGAATGTTAGGTTTAAATGTAAATTTCTTTTCCCCATAGACATCAATGGGGTTGCATTATGGCAATCGCCATTCCACACTTTAGGTGTTAGAAAAAAAAAAACTAACACTCTCTCCCCATTGATGTCTATGGGGGAAAGAGTGCATGAGCACGTCAAGGCAGCCCTTGGCTTTTGTGCGGTATGGAGTTTAACGTCACCATATCACACGCACAAGAAGGCTTTTCAGAATCTCGTAATGGCAGCACAATGGAGGGTAAAATAACGCAACTTTTGTTGCGTTTGTTTTGCACCCTGTTTAGCGCAAAAATCATAATCTAGGTGTATTATTTTTGTGACAACTTATCTAGAAAGAGGGGAGGGGGGTTAAATCAATAAAATACGAGACATTCCACTCCAGGTTAATACCCTTTGGATGTCTTGTATCCAACTTTAGTTTTAACAATCTTAATGCACTCTAAAGATAGGAACATTTGTGAGGTGCAGACCATTGAAGTGTTGAGCTACCGCGGAATCTTTGTTAAAATTCTCAACATCCCTGAGATGTTCTCTGTCTCGGAGCTCACGAGAGGTCTGGCCTACATACTGCGGTTAAAGTTCAATCCTATTGGCTGATTGCAACAGCCAATAGGATTTTTACAACCTTAATTCCGATTGGCTTATAGAATTCTATCAGCCAATCAGAATCTAAGGGACGCCATCTTGGATGACGTCATTTAAAGGAACCTTCATTCCATAAGAAGAGGATGCTCCACGTTGGATGCCTGGAAGATGGAGCCGCTCCGTGCCGGATGGTTGAAGATAGAAGATGCCGTTTGGTTGAGACTTCTGCGGGCTTGGATGAAGACTTTGGCTGCTTGGATGAAGACTTCTGCTGGCTTCTTGGAGGATGGATGTTGGATCTTCAAAACTGTAAGTCCATCTTTGGTGGTTAGTGTTAGGATTTTTTAAGGGTTTATTGGGTGGGTTTTAGTTTTAGATTAGGGTTTGGGCTGCAATAGAGCTAAATGCCCTTTTAAGGGCAATGCCCATCCAAATGCCCTTTTCAGGGCAATGGGGAGCTTAGGTTTTTTTAGTTAGGTTTTTATTTGGGGGGTTGGTTATGTGGGTCGTGGGTTTTACTGTTGGGGGGGGGTATTTGTATTTTTTTTTACAGGTAAAAGAGCTGATTTATTTGGGGCAATTTGTAGTTTATTGTAGGTTAGGGTTTTTTTTATTTTGGGGGGGGGGCTTTTTTATTTTCATAGGGTCCTTAGATTAGGTGTAATTAGTTTAAATCTTTGATCATTTGTTTTTTATTTTGTGTAATTTAGTGTGTTTTTTTGTAATTTAGGTCATTGTATTTAATTTATGTAAATCATTTTTTGTAACTTAGTGTTTATTTTTTTTGTGTAGCTTAATGTTTGTTATTTTTTGTAACTTAGTTGTTAGTTTTTTGTAACTTTTTTTAGTGTAGATTTAAATTATTTGAGTAGGGTTTGGTGTTTAAATATATAATATAGTTAATTTAATTTGTAGTTTAATGTAATTTTAGTATAACAGATAGGTTAGATTAATTTTTATTTTAATATAGTTTAATGTAATTTTAGTTTAAAAGTTAGGTTAGATTAATTATTAGTCTAATATAGTTTAATGTAATTTTATTATAAAAGTTAGGTTAGATTAATTAATAATTTAATATAGTTTAATGTAATTTTAGTTTAAAAGTTAGACTAGATTAATTATTAATTTAATATAGTTTAATGTAATTTTATTATAATAGTTAGGGTAGGTTAATTATTAGTTTAATATAGTTTAATTTCATTTTAAAGGTAAGTTTATTTTAGTTTATGGCGATGTGGGGGGCTGGCGGTTTAGGGATTAATAACTTTATTTAGTTGCGGTGGGCTCCGGGAGCGGCAGGATAGGAGTTAATACCTTTATGTAGGTGGCGGGAGTGTCTGGAGCAGCAGATTAGGTGTTAATATGTATAATGTAGGTGATGGCGGTGTCGGGGTGTCAGGGTGGCAGATTAGGGGTGTTTAAACTTGGGGGTTATGTTAGGGTGTTAGGTGTAAACGTTACTTTTATTCTCCCATATGAATCAATGGGATATTGGGCAGCAGCGAACATGAGCGAACATGAGCTTTCGCTGCTTTCAGACTCCCATTGATTCCTATGGCATCCGCCGCCACCAGGGCGGTGGATTGAAAACCAGTTACGCTGGGCCAGAATAGTGGCGAGCGTACCTGTTAGTTATTTGTTATGTAGCAAAAGTAGTCAGATAGTGCCGAATTTGCATTCGGAACATCTGTAGTGACATAAGCATCAATCTGTGTCGGACTGAGACCGTCGGATCGTATGTTATGTCACAAAATTCTACTTTTACCGGTCTGTAGGCTTTGCTAAATAAGGCGAATTAAGCTCTCCACAATTACGCTGCGGAATTCCAGCGTATTTGCGGTTGACCGCTTGATAATTAGGCCCCATGGACTGTTTGCTGTCCTATAACTTTCTGATTGACATTTGACTTGATTGTCTCCTGGTTCAGTCCATTGCCTGGCATCCTGATTGTGAATATTTCTTATTCTTCTATTCCTGGCTACTGGATTCTTTTCATTTACACCTAACTCTAAGACACTGTGCCTACACTCACTCCAGTGACCCTGTTTCATTCAAGGGGCGCCATGTACTAAGCTTCGAAGTGACCGTCCGTCTGTATTTCCGCGTCAAAATTCGCTCACGATCTGCTTCTCGTATGTATCAATCTGCGATCTGCTCGAAAAACCACTATTTTTCATCAGCGATCGTAATTTTACTCAACTCATCGTTCCAAAGCCTTTTTCCACTTACTACATGTTCGATCGCACGTAAATTCGCTGTAATCGGAAATTATGAATGTTACAACTAATCCGCCCGCTCCAACTTTCACTGTAACTTCGCGTGATTTCCTTCGCGACCATTTAGGTAGCGAATACAATAGAAAACTATAGGGGTTATCAACCTGACGCCAGGTAGAAGTACTTAAGTGAAAGGACTAGACTACTATTGTAGCATTATTGGTTTTTGGATCACTGAATGAAGATGGAGACACTTTTACACATGTTTCTTTTCCGATTAATTCAATTACGAGGAAGAAGGGCTATACAGGCACCGGTTAACAACTTGCAGAGAAGGAGAGGTAGAAGAATTAGAGTCCCTAGAGTTTTCCTTCCACGTATGGGTTTGGAAAGCATTTCTGATCGAGAGATTATCCAGAGATTCCGTTTGGATAGAGAAGCTATTATGCAACTTTACAATGAAATAGCAGAATACCTTGAACCAATGACAGCGCGTTCACAAGCCATACCCGGACTAATATTCGAGTACTAGATCAACAAGTACAACATTCTGTTGATGCGAGAAGTTAGGGTTGTGAGTCTTCTTAGAAGTAGCAGAATCTCCGGAGCAAGCCATCTTGTCAAAGTGAATACCGAAAAGTAAATAAACAATATTCTAAGATTTCTGGGAAAATGCACATTCTTATACATGTCAGCAGCCAGACGTTGCCGCTTGTCTGGCGATTATGACACCTAGATCGTCACGTGGGTAAAGAACTAAACCAATCAGGTCGCAGACTGCTTCTTAACTTTGCTCTTTCGCGCCGAACGAAGCTTCAAAGTTATCAATAATCCGATTGTCTTCGACACACAATAGACGCAAAATTTTACGGCTTGGTTTTTAGTACATTCATGTAACGAAGTGCCATCCGCATGGTGCGAATGCCGGCGGGTTATTTCGATACGGTCTGTGCGAAAAAATTGACGCCTTAGTACATGGCGCCCAAGGTATTTACTGACAAAGTAAGCACAAACTATCCCCTGGGAAGTGATTCCAAATTCAAACCATTTTTCTAAAGGGGAGATTTATAGGTAAGCGAGTAATAAAGAGCAATCTAAGAATAATGATTATTATATGAAGTATTGTTTAAGTATTAGTATTAATTGTTCAATACATTTTTGTACTGAAAATACATTATATTATTATTTAATGCTACTACTACTAATAATAAATTTAGTATTAAATTATGTGAATGGATTAATAACAGTACAAGTAGAACGCTAATTTAACAGGCACATGTTAAATAACCAGCCATTACAAGGCTTGCACTCAAATTCATTAACCAGAGATATAAACAAATAAATATAAATATATATATATATATATATATATATATATATTTAAACTTTGCTGTCCAACACTGAGTGACTTACCCCCTTTTTCTGCACTAGGTTCTGTGCCGTGTCTATCGACTTTGGAACGAGACTCCCATTGGAGCCAATGTAAGAGCGCTTTCATGAGAGACTTGTAATACATTTGCGTGCGCCACTATTACTGAGTGGAGCACAAATATCGCACACACAAAAGCGCAATTTTGCTCTCCATTTGCAATCTAGCCCAGTATTTCTTAAATGAGATGTTGAGATTTTAATATTCTAATGCAAGCTAACATTAGAATAGATTAATACTACTACTACTACTAATGATGATGATAAAATAAATATTTAATTCAACCATAGAATATATGCTGAAAATATATTTATTAACATGTTTTTTCATTATTATCACAAATATGATTATTTTTCTTTAAATTAATAAGTTGATAACCATCCTACTAAAATATATTTTAGCTGAACACAATTAGTAGACATAAATTTTTGATGGACATCAAACTACTAATACAATTATGCCTACATTTCAATTGAAATAAGATGATTGTTTCATTTTGAACTTTTTCACAGTATTTGTATATGCTTTTGAATTATTGATGTTTAAGGTTCATTTTTATCAGTTAAAGGAACAGTCTAAACCAGAATTTTTATTGTTTAAAAAGATAGATTATCCCTTTTTTACCCATTCCCCAGTTTTGCATAACCAACACATTTATATTAATACACTTTTTACCTCTGTGATTACCTTGTATCTAAGCCTCTGCAGACTGCCCCCTTATTTAAGTTATTTTGGCCTAGATTTGGAGTTTGGCGTTAGCCGTGAAAACCAGCGTTAGAGGCTCCTAATCTGCCCTCCCTAACATCGCCGACACCTAACTTCAATTATTAACCCCTAATCTGCCGACCGGAGCTCACCGCTATTCTAATAAATGTATTAACCCCTAAAGCTAAGTCTAACCCTAACACTAACACCCCCCTAAGTTAAATATAATTTTAATCTAACAAAATTAATTAACTCTTATTAAATAAATTATTCCTATTTAAAGCTAAATACTTACCTGTAAAATAAATCCTAATATAGCTACAATATAAATTATAATTACATTGTAGCTATTTTAGGATTAATATTTATTTTACAGGCAACTTTGTAATTATTTTAACCAGGTACAATAGCTATTAAATAGTTAAGAACTATTTAATAGTTACCTAGTTAAAATAATTACAAAATTACCTGTAAAATAAATCCTAACCTAAGTTACAATTAAACCTAACACTATACTATCATTAAATTAATTAAATAAAATACCTACAATTACTTACAATTAAACCTAACACTACACTATCAATACATTAATTAAATACAATATCTACAAATAACTACAATGAAATAAACTAACTAAAGTACAAAAAATAAAAAAATATTTACAAACATAAGAAAAATATTACAACAATTTTAAACTAATTACACCTACTCTAAGCCCCCTAATAAAATAACAAAGCCCCCCAAAATAAAAAAATGCCCTACCCTATTCTAAATTACTAAAGTTCAAAGCTCTTTTACCTTACCAGCCCTAAACAGGGCCCTTTGCGGGGCATGCCCCAAGAAGTTAAGCTCTTTTGCCTGTAAAAAAAACATACAATACCCCCCCCCCTAACATTACAACCCACCACCCACATACCCCTAATCTAACCCAAACCCCCCTTAAATAAACCTAACACTAAGCCCCTGAAGATCTTCCTACCTTGTCTTCACCTCACCGGGTTCACCGATCGGTCCAGAAGAGCTCCTCCGATGTCCTGATCCAAGCCCAAGCGGGGGGCTGAAGATGTCCATGATCCGATTGAAGTCTTCATCCAAGCGGGATCTTCTATGGTCATCCATCCGGAGCGGAGCGGCAGGATACTGAAGACCTCCGAAGCGGAACATCCATCCTGGCCGACGACTGAACGATGAATGACGGTTCCTTTAAATGATGTCATCCAAGATGGCGTCCCTCGAATTCCGATTGGCTGATAGGAATCAGCCAATCAGAATCAAGTTCAATCCGATTTATCAATCAAGTTCAAACCAGATGGATGACCATAGAAGATCCCGCTTGGATGAAGACTTCAATCGGATGGAAGACCTCTTCTGCCCCGCTTGGATGAAGACTTCAGCCGGATCATGGACCTCTTCTGCCCCGCTTGGATGAAGACTTCAGCCGGATCATGGACCTTTTCTGCCCCGCTTGGATGAAGACTTCTACCGGATCATGGACATCTTCAGCCCCCCGCTTGGGCTTGGATCAGGACATTGGAGGAGCTCTTCTGGACCGATCGGTGAACCCGGTGAGGTGAAGACAAGGTAGGAAGATCTTCAGGGGCTTAGTGTTAGGTTTATTTAAGGGGGGTTTGGGTTAGATTAGGGGTATGTGGGTGGTGGGTTGTAATGTTGGGGGGGGGGTATTGTATGTTTTTTTTACAGGCAAAAGAGCTGAACTTCTTGGGGCATGCCCCGCAAAGGACCCTGTTCAGGGCTGGTAAGGTAAAAGAGCTTTGAACTTTAGTAATTTAGAATAGGGTAGGGCATTTTTTTATTTTGGGGGGCTTTGTTATTTTATTAGGGGGCTTAGAGTAGGTGTAATTAGTTTAAAATTGTTGTAATATTTTTCTTATGTTTGTAAATATTTTTTTATTTTTTGTAACTTAGTTCTTTTTTATTTTTTGTACTTTAGATAGTTTATTTCATTGTAGTTATTTGTAGGTATTGTATTTAATTTATTTATTGATAGTGTAGTTGTAGGTTTAATTGTAACTTAGGTTAGGATTTATTTTACAGGTAAATTTGTAATTATTTTAACTTTTTTAGCTATTAAATAGTTCTTAACTATTTAATAGCTATTGTACCTGGTTAAAATAATTACAAAGTTGCCTGTAAAATAAATATTAATCCTAAAATAGCTACAATGTAATTATTATTTATATTGTATCTATATTAGGATTTATTTTACAGGTAAGTATTTATCTTTAAATAGGAATCATTTATTTAATAAGAGTTAATTGATTTCGTTAGATTAAAATTATATTTAACTTAGGGGGGTGTTAGTGTTAGGGTTAGACTTAGCTTTAGGGGTTAATACATTTATTAGAATAGCGGTGAGCTCCGGTCGGCAGATTAGGGGTTAATAATTGAAGTTAGGTGTCGGCGATGTTAGGGAGGGCAGATTAGGGGTTAATACTATTTATTATAGGGTTAGTGAGGCGGATTAGGGGTTAATAACTTTATTATAGTAGCGCTCAGGTCCGGTCGGCAGATTAGAGGGTTAATAAGTGTAGGCAGGTGGAGGCGACGTTGTGGGGGGCAGATTAGGAGTTAATAAATATAATATAGGGGTCGGCGATGTTAGGGCAGCAGATTAGGGGTACATAGGGATAATGTAAGTAGCGGCGGTTTACGGAGCGGCAGATTAGGGGTTAATAATAATATGCAGGGGTCAGCGATAGCGGGGGCGGCAGATTAGGGGTTAATAAGTGTAAGGTTAGGGGTGTTTAGACTCGGGGTACATGTTAGAGTGTTAGGTGCATACGTAGGAAGTGTTTACGCATAGCAAACAATGGGGCTGCGTTAGGAGCTGAACGCGGCTTTTTTGCAGGTGTTAGGTTTTTTTCAGCTCAAACAGCCCCATTGTTTTCTATGGGGGAATCGTGCACGAGCACGTTTTTGAGGCTGGCCGCGTCCGTAAGCAACTCTGGTATCGAGAGTTGAAGCTGTGTTAAAAATGCTCTACGCTCCTTTTTTGGAGCCTAACGCAGCCTTTATGTGGACTCTCAATACCAGAGTTATTTTTATGGTGCGGCCAGAAAAAAGCCAGCGTTAGCTACGCGGGTCGTTACCGACAAAACTCCAAATCTAGGCCTTTGTCAGTGCTGACTCCTAGGTAACATCATGTGCGTGTGCGCAATGCTATCTATATGGTACACATGAACTAACGCCATCTAGTTGTGAAAAACTGTCCAAATGCAGTCAGATAAGAGGCGACATTCAATGGCTACAAAATTAGCATATGAGTCTACCTAGGTTTAGCTTTCAACTAAGAATACAAAGAGAACAAAGCAAAATTGATGATAAAAGTACATTGGAAAGTTGTTTAAAATTGCATGCCCTACCTGAATCATGAAAATTTATTTTTGACTAGACTGTCCCTTTGTCCCTTTAATACTTAAAACTAAACTCACCAATATGAAATATGATTTTGCTGTATTTTGCTGTATATGGTTAGTAATTATTACTGATGTTTCCCCTTACATAGAAGATAATGTTTCTAGCCATTCCACCTTAAGACTAATGTAGAATTATTTATTTTAAGGGTATTTCCCTTTAATAATTTGACTGGCTGTACCCTAAAGCTTTTTATATGCTCTTTATCCTGACAATCACCTGCATGAATCCTGCAGTCTATAGGCAACACTTTAGCATACTGTCAACTAATATGGTATGTTTATTTAACAAAGAGGATAAAATTTCATAAAATAATATTGCCTTGTTTTACATTTTATTATCTGATCTGAACAAGTTAAAAAACATACACAGGAAGCTAAAGATAAACAAGAAGCTAAATTTTTGAGGAAATGCTCAAATTCAACCTGAGGAAACCTACGGGTACGTAATCGAATAAATCAACACAAGATTAACATATACATAAGAAGTGAATGCACCAGTTGAACACCACTTTATCAAAGCTGGGCATAATTTTTCTAGTTTAGTGGTAGGGATAGTTTAGTATTTTAGGGGTTAAATAATTTAATATAGATGGCGGCGGGGTAGGGGGATTAGATTAGGGGTTAATAATTTTAAAATAGCGGCGGGGTAGGGGCTCACTTTAGGGGGTAGGTAAGGTAGATGGAGGCGGTGTTAGGGGCTCACTTTAGGGGGTTATAGATTTAATATAGCTGGCGGCGGTTTAGGGGTTAATAACTTTATTAGGTAGCGGCGGTTTAGGGGTTAATACATATTTTATTGTTAGGATAGTGAGGGGGGATAGCGGATAGAGGGTTAGACGTGTCGGGCTATGTTAGGGAGGCGTGTTAGACGTGTCGGGCTATGTTAGGGAGGCGTGTTAGACGTGTCGGGCTATGTTAGGGAGGCGTGTTAGACAGTGCGGGTGATTTAGACTTTAGTCAGGTTTTGTAGGCGCCGGCAGTTTCTAACGTGCCGCAAGTCACTGGCGACGCCAGAAATTTGTACTTGCGCAGATTTCTGGACATCGCTGGTTTGTCAGACTTACGGCACGTTAGCATCTGACGGCGACATATATGGGATAGCTCGAGTTGCGAGCTGAAACTGCGGGCGTCGCGGGTTCCCTCGCTTGCGCCGCAAACTGCGATCTATATCGGATCGCGCCCCAGGTGATTGATCATGTTGCACTTCTGAGGAGAGAGGATAATAGGGAGTGTATTTTACTACAAACAGAGGCCTTCTGGATATACACTTTGGGTATGGTAACCCCATATGGCATGAATTGGGAATTTGATTGGTCATTATTTTTGTAAAGATTTTTCAGCATGCAGTATTTTAAAATGTTATCTATGTAACATGGTTTTCACCACTAGGGGTAATGGTAAATTGATTGTTTGGGATGTAAAGAGTTAAATGACAAGTGGGAGGAGACTCTTGTACCTTTAATGACACAAACATGTTGTATATGTAGAATGACATGACTTAGGACTTTGCCTGAAACGTCTCAGTTTTTGGCTAAATAAAGGAGTACTTTTATGAAGAGTGCTGCCACTGTAATCTTCTTATTTCACAGTAACTGACCTAGCTTCCACTGACATTAATTAAATTGATCAACTTCATAAATGCTTGTCATAAAATGTGTGACAGTCTCTAAGGTTGTGTTACAAATAAATCACATGTAGGCAGTGTAAGTAAATTACATTTTTGCAGTCTAAATTAGGACAGAGTAATTATTTAAGAATTCCAATGTACTCGGATAGAAGGAGAAGCCTTAATATATCTCATTCAATGAGCAAGTAATATGTGATGCTACTGTGTGTAAATATTCTATTCTTTCAGACTTGCCAGGAAATGTATGTAATCCTGTTATCTCAGCTCTCTTTCAGAAATTGATGACAGGTAATTCCCAAAAGTATCTTATTTGTTAATCTTAATAAACCTGGCTTAAATTTTTAAATGCCTTTGCTATATTTTTTGTAATATGTATTAGTCGTATGTCAGCTAAATGTGCTGCAATTCATTTTTTAATAGTTTAAATAATCATTAGCACTGTGGAAATTTGTGGCACTATACAAATAAATAAAAATATAAATTATTATTATGTATTTATTTGTATAGTGCTACACAATTATATAATGCTAATGATGTTTTACATTATTTAAAAATAATAATACTTTAAATGGTAGGTGAATTTAAAGGTAATGTTCAAGAGTTAGTTACATTATAATGAAATGATCATATTCTTTTTTTTTTTCCTAAGCTTTCTAATAACACAAAGCCAAGGCCTTGTGCAATGTGTTAGTTACAGCTGTAACTCTATGAGTCTTATTTTCCCTACCATTTTGCTAGTAATGGAGCCTCACCTTTTATGCAAAATGTTATACACGGATTGGAAGACTGCAGTGATTACCTTTACATTTCATTGAGCTGTCTTTAAATTGCATAATTTCCTATTGCTTAATTTGTATTGAAATAAAATATTTTCTGTAGTTATTTTTTAAAACATTAGCATTTTACGTTATCAGTGTTGGGAGGAGCCTTCATTATCATCATAAACTCCAAAACTATAGGGGTGCATTCAAAGTTTATAATATTGAGAGCGATAACCTTATGTGTTTTAGCTTCTGAGTTATGAAATACAACTCCATGAATGATATGTTCAAATTGTTCAAATAATTTTTAAAACTCTGTTGGTACAATATAATATCTTTAATTCCATTTGTAGATGTGATGGCATTTGATGTTTTGGCAGCAATTTCTTCCTTGTAAAATTGTCATCAATAATGTGCTATTAAGTTACCTCAAGGTGGGTCTTAAATGGTGTGGTTAATTTTCTGTTTTATATTTCTAATTTCAAGCTTAATTACATTTTTATTCTTCTCTAACATCACAAAATGTAATTTATTACAGTTAAGGAACATATGACTGATTATTTATCATGAAGAAACATTTGCAAACAGACTTTAAAGGTGCAGTCTACTCCAACATTTTTATTGTTTAAAAAGATAGATAATCCCTTTATTACTCATTCCCCAGTTTTGCACAACCAACACTGTTATATTAATATACTTTTACCCCTTGTATCTAAGCCTCTGTAGATAGCTTCTTTATCTCAGGGCTATTTACAGACTTGCATTTTAGCCAATTAATGCTGGTTCCTGCACAACTCAACAGGAGTGGTGACCACAATGTTTTCTATCTGGCACATATGAATTAGCAGTGTCTTGCTGTGAAAAGCTAATAAAAATACATGAGATAAGAGGTGGTCTGTAGTGGCTTAGAAACAGAGAGAAATTTAGAGCTTTAAACATTATAAAGTATATTAATAAATATAATGTTGGTTGTGCAAAGCTGAGGAATGGGTAGTAAAGGCGTTATCTATCTTTTTAAAAACTGTCCCTTTAAACAATGTCAATATTTAGGCAATACATGATTTTAGGATAAATAAACTTTTTTCTACTCTTTAGATGCACTGGAACTGTCTTCTACACGCAGTTGTGTTGGAAGGCCTATCGCTTTAACACTGGGTATAGATTTTTTCAGGAACATCACTATTCTTTAAAGTTCAATATGACGATCAGAGTCACCATATATTGGGGTAATTATACTGTGAAGGCATATAAGAATCAAAATTAAACATTCACTGTAAATTCTCACTGTACAGAACATGATCCGCCCCTGTTTTGTACAGTGAGAGATTACAATTTGCATGATTAAAACAGCTCAATAGTTTCAATGGTGGAAATGACAAAAATACAGTTTACAGTGTGAGAACTTTTTTAAGCCTACCACAGGTACCAAAATCCAGAATTCCAAAGTCCAAACTTATTCTTAAATCCAAACTTTTTAATTCATATGTTTTTAAAAATAAAAAAAATAATCGGCTAGATTATGAGTTTTGCGGAAAGAGCTGCTCGGTACTAATGTGCAAGTTATTGTCACTGCTCACTTACCTACAGCGCTGGTATTACAAGTTTGCAAACAGCCGGCGTTAGCAGGTAATATTGCAGCGTAAAGCAAAATTGAGCTCCATACCGCACTCCAATACCAGCGCTGCGGTGAGCTGCGGAGAGCTGTTTTTATGTGCTCATGCATGATTTCCCCATAGACATCAATGGGGAGAGCCGGCTGAAAAAAAGCCTTACACCTGCAATAAAGGAGTGTTAAGCTCCGTAATGTAGCTCAATTGATTCCTATGGGACAACTAAATTTATGTTTACACCTAACACCCTAACATGAACCCCGAGACTAAACACCCCTAATCTGCCGCCCCCGACATCGCCGACACCTACATTACACTTATTAACCCCTAATCTGCCACCCCGACATTGCCGCCACCTACCTACACTTATTAACCCCTAATCTGCTGCCCCTAACATCGCCAACACCTACATTATATTTATTAACCCCTAAAATGCCACCTCCGACACCGCCATCACCTACCTACACGTATTAACCCCTAATCTGCTGCCCCTAACATCGCCGCCACCTACCTACATTTATTAACCCCTAATCTTCCACCCCCAACGTCGCTGCCACTATACTAAAGTTATTAACCCCTAACCCTAAATCTAACCCTAACCCTAACACTCCCTAACTTTAATGTAATTAAAATAAATCTAAATAAAACTTACTATTAATATGAAATAATTCCTATTTAAAACTAAATACTTACCTGTAAAATAAACCCTAAGCTAGCTACAATATAACTAATAGTTACATTGTATCTAGCTTAGGTTTTATTTGTATTTCACAGGCAAGTTTGTATTTATTTTAACTAGGTAGACTAGTTAGTAAATAGTTATTAACTATTTACTAACTACATAGCTAAAATAAATATAAATTTACCTGTAAAATAAAACCTAACCTGAGTTACACTAACACCTAACTTTACACTACAATTAAATAAATTACTTTATTAAATACAATTAACTAAATTACAAAAAAACAAACACTAAATTACACAAAATAAAAAAGAAATGATCAAATATTTAAACTAATTACACCTAATCTAATAGCCCTATCAAAATTAAAAAAGCCCCCCAAAATAAAAAAAACCCTAGCCTAAACTAAACTACCAATTGTTTTTAAAAAGGGCCTTTTGCGGGGCATTGCCCCCCAAAAATAATCTCTTTTACCTGTAAAAAAAATAAAAATACACCCCCAACAGTAAAACCCACCACCCACACAACTAAACCCCCCAAATAAAATCCTAACTAAAAAAAACCCAAGCTCCCCATTGCCCTGAAAATGGCATTTGGATGGGCATAGCCCTTAAAAGGGCATTTAGCTCTTTTTCCGCCCAAACCCTAAGCTAAAAATAAAACCCACCCAATAAACCCTTAATAAAACCCAACACTAACCCCCGAAGATCCACTTACAGTTTTAGAAGACCCGACATCCATCCTCAACGAAGCCGGGAGAAGTCTTCATCCAAGTGGCAAGCAGTCCTCAACGAAGTCGGGAGAAGTCTTCATCCAAGTGGCAAAAAGTGGTCCTCCAGTTGGGCAGAAGTCTTTATCCAGCCCATATGATTTTTTCACCTTTATTTCCGATTGGCTGATAGAATTCTATCAGTCAATCTGAATTCAAGGGACGCTATCTTGGATGACTTCCCTTAAAGGAACCTTCATTCTTCAGTCGCCGTGGAAAGAAGAGGATGCTCCGTGCTAGATGTCTTGAAGATGGAGCCGCTCCGCGCCGGATGAAGATAGAAGATGCCGTTGGGATGAAAACTTCTGCCCGTCTGGAGGACCACTTCTTGCCGTTTGTATGAAGACTTCTCCCGGCTTCATTGAGGACTTCTTGCCGCTTGGATGAAGACTTCTCCCGACTTCGATGAGGATGGATGTCGGGTCTTCAAAAACTGTAAGTAGATCTTCAGGGGTTAGTGTTAGGTTTTTTAAGGGTTTATTGGGTGGGTTTTATTTTTAGCTTAGGGTTTGGGCAATGGAAAGGAGCTAAATGACCTTTTAAGAGCAATGCCCATACAAATGCCCTTTTCAGGGCAATGGGGAGCTTAGGTGTTTTTAGTTAGGATTTTATTTGGAGGGTTTTGTTGTGTGGGTGGTGGGTTTTACTGTTGGGGCTGTATTTGTATTTTTTTTTTACAGGTAAAAGAGCTGATTAATTTGGGCCAATGCCCCGCAAAAGGCCTTTTTAAGGGCTATTGGCAGTTTAGTTTAGGCTAGAGTTTGTTTTAATTTTGGGGGACTGTTTTATTTTGATAGGGCTATTAGATTAGGTGTAATAAGTTTAAATATTTGATAATTTCTTTTTTTATTTTGTGTAATTTTGTGTTTTTTTTTGTAATTTAGTTAATTGTAATTGATAAATGTAATTTATTTAATTGTAGTGTAAGGTTAGGTGTTAGTGTAAATCAGGTTAGGTTTTATTTTACAGGTAAAATTGTATTTATTTTAGCTAGGTAGTTAGTAAATAGTTAATAACTATTTACTAACTTATCTACCTAGTTAAAATAAATACAAACTTAGCTGTGAAATAAAAATAAAACCTAAGCTAGATACAATGTAACTATTAGTTATATTGTAGCTAGCTTAGGGTTTATTTTACAGGTAAGTATTTAGTTTTAAATAGGAATTATTTCATTATTAATAGTAGGTTTTATTTAGATTTATTTTAATTACATTAAAGTTAGTAGGTGTTAGGGTTAGACTTAGGGTTAGGGGTTAATAACTTTAGTATAGTGGCAGCGGCATTGGGGGCGGAAGATTAGAAGTTAATAAATGTAGATAGGTGTCGGCGATGTTAGGGGCGGCAGATTAGGGGTTAATAACTGTAATGTAGGTGGCGGCTACATTGGGGGCGGCAGATTAGGGGTTAATAAGTATAATGTAGGTGGTGGTGAGGTCGGGGGAGGCAGATTAGGGGTTAATTAACTAGTGTTTGCAATGCGGGAGTGCGGCGGTTTAGGGGTTAATATGTTTATTATAGTGGCGGCTATGTCCGGAGTGCCAGATTAGGGGTTAATAATTTTATTTTAGTGTTTGCGATGTGGGAGGGCCTCGGTTTAGGGGTTAATAGGTAGTTTATGGGTGTTAGTGTACTTTTTAGCACTTTAGTTATGAGTTTTATGGTACGGCTTTGTAGCGTAAAACTCATAACTACTGACTTTCAGTTTACGGTATAGATCTTGTAGTTTTAGTGTGTACCTCTCACTTTTTGGCCTCCCAGGCAGACTCGTAATACCGGCGCTATGGAAGTCCCATTGAAAAAGGACTTAAAAGCTGCGGTAGTTACGTTGCGTTACGGCCAAAAAAGTGTGCGGTGCCCCTAAACCTGCAAGACTCGTAATACCAGCGGCAGTGAAACAGAGCCTTAATGCTGCTTTTTCACTCATACCGCAAAACTCGTAATCTAGCTGAATGTTTTTCTCTCCAGTAAGTCTTTGCCTTTGCTGTTTTTTGTGTGCTCTAAAACACAAATAATAGTCTATATTAATTTAAAACGTCAAATATGACCTTTCTGATTACAGTACTGTACTATCTTTCTGAGGGTACTATGTATACAAAAATAGAATTTTTTTTATAAAACTAATGTCGTCATGTGGGGTGGGGGGCGCTCTCTCGGAACTCAGTGCCCCCCCTTGCACTTGGTGGTCTAGATCTCAGCATCGCCTGGGGATGTCATCATGCCTCAGAAACCTGGAAGTGTCAGAAGAAGAGTGATTAAAGGGACATTTAACACCTTGGGATGTGAAAATAAAATGTTAATTTATGCATAATAAAAGTACTTTGCAATATATTTTAAATTATTTATTTTGCTTCCTTTTCATGTAATTTAGCTCTGAAAATTGAGCAATTTCTAATACTTAGATCTTATAATGCATCCTGCTTACTTCTCAAGGCTGCTCAATATCTGTCCCTAACTGGCTTTAAATGTAACAACTGCAAATAAATGTATTCTATACTAACTTTATGACAGGGGCTAGCCTAGTAGTCTGCTGACTAAAGCCCAGATTGGCTCCTCCAAATGAGGCAAATGGTGGGTGGAGTTTGGCTATAAAAACATAACTGCAGAAAAAAAGATGTTAAATTGTTTTAAAAAATCTTAAGACTTGGCTGATATATTATTCTATATAAACACAACAGCTATGTATTTTAATTACAAGCTGTTTACTGTCCCTTTAAGGGAGCTGGATAGAGGGTTGGTGTTCAAACACCTTGCGCTCAGCTCCCTTAAGCCCTAGAATCCCCTAAGACCCACCGTTTAAAAGGTAATTTCATGCTCTTTCAAAAGTTTTGTGTCTTGTGTGTGTTTAAGTATAAACACAGTTTTTTATATAAAAAAATAAAAGTTCACACGTGTTTAAAGGGACACTGAAGCATGCAATATTAAGCAACTTTCCAATTTACTCCTATTATGAAATTATCTTCATTCTCTTGGTATCTTTATTTGAAAAGCAAGAATGTAAGTTTAGATGCTGGCCCATTTTTGGTGAACAACCTGGCTTGTTCTTGCTAATTGGTGGATAAATTCAACAACCAATAAAAAAGTGCTGTCCAAGGTTCTGAACCAAACAAAATTGCTTAGATGCCTTATTTTTCAAATAAAGATAGCAAGAAAATGAAGAAAAATTGATAATAGGAGTAAATTAGAAAGTTGCTTAAAATTGAATGCTCTTAATCACAAAAGAAAAAAAAATGGGTTTAGTGTTCCTTTAAGCACAACATATAAATACCTCTCTAACAAGCTATCAAAAAGGCCTAGATATTCCAAGACCCCTTTTTGTAAAGCACATAATCCCCTCTTAAAGATAAAGCCCTTATATAAGTTTTAATAGCCAGGTTATCACTGTGGTAATAGTGGTCACCTGGTGTGATAAAATGTGCATTTATTTGCACAAAGACTCATGGGAGCCCCTATGTGCAAATCAAATTTACATAATTATATTGAAAGCCCCTTATTTATATGTGGATAACACCTTTTTTTGCTATAATGTTTAGCATGGAAAAACACACAATATTTTTATAACCTTGTATTTTATTCACACTTTTTGTTACAGATTTCTTACACTTTATAATATATACATGACATAATGGTATACTTTGAATCTTCTGGGTCTCCTAAATAAAAGATATATAATATGTGTGAGTTTCCAACTGAAAATGACCTATAGTAGAGCCTAAATATAAGCAGCATCTAAAAACTGCAAAATAGCTCAACACATGCGGTGGAAATGGCCCAGCAGTTAAAGAGTTAATCAATAACATGATGTTTTTCTTTTTTTAATTCCCAATGGTCATCACAATACATAGTGAAAATGTAGCCATTCCATGAGGAAACAGAAATGTTTAAACGATCTTAAAACAGGACAGAAACATATTCACACATATATTTTACACCACTCTTTCATTGGCGAGATGAGCATGTTTCAAAAATATACTTAATGTACTACTTTATTTTTTATTTATTTTTTGTAAATAGATTACCTGATGTATCGTTAAACATAATCTGCTATTAAAAATATCCCTTTTCCTCACTCCTGACATTTTAATACATGTGCAAAGTCTCTGTAATGTCATAAGTTAGCAAGGCCTATACATTCTTGGTCAAGCCACCTTGCATATTGTCTGTATAGCAAGGGAAATCTTGCTTTTATAGAACACTTCAAATGGCATGAAGATTGATGAATATATTTCTGATTGACAGCAGTGAACCTGTGATCAATAGGCTATGAAAAAAACAACCTTAGTTCCAACCACCTTTTCCCTGCTTAGCATTCCTGTGGAATCTGTTGACGCTCTACAAATAACTGATAATAATAATCATAATAATCAGGGCTTTTTTTGTGGGGGTGCTCACTGGTACTGAGTACCCCCACCTCTGCCAACTCATAACATAATCATCATGTAAATACTCTAGTTTTCACAAGAGGGGGCTGCAAAATACACCAAACATTGTAAAAAATGTTACTACTGAGCAGAATATATTAAAGGGACAGTCTACACCAGAATTTGTATTGTTTTAAAAGATAGATAATTCCTTTATTATCCATTTCCCAGTTTTGCATAACCAACACAGTTATAATAATATACTTTTAACCTCTGTGACTACCTTGTATCTAAGCCTCTGCAAACTGCCCCTTTTTTCAGTTCTTTTGACAGACTTGCAGTCTAGCCAATCAGTGCCTGCTCCCAGATTACTTCACGTGCACGAGCACAGTGTTATCTATATGAAATATGTGAACTAACACCCTCTAGTGGTGAAAAACTGTTAAAATGCAATCTGAAAGAGGTGGGCTTCAAGGTCTAAGAAATTAGCATATGAACCTCCTAGATTAAGCCTTCAACTAAGAATACCAAGAGAACAAAGCAAAATTGGTGATAAAAGTAAATTGGAAAATTGTTTAAAATATACATGCTCTATCTGAATCATGAAAGTTTATTTTGGCCTAGACTGTCCCTTTAATCAAATATCAATGAGTACTGCCACCTTTTTTTGGGGTACCGTCACCTTTTCTTTTACAAAAAAAATCACTCATAATAATTCCTTAATTCATTTATCTGTAGGAGATTTGGCTCTTACTCCCTGCTGTAATTTTTCTGCCCTAGATGAGTCTTCCTCGAATCACATTAATCTTCAGTTGAACAACCTTCATGCAAGCAAGCCTCTCTATAAACAAAACAATCACACAGAAATAAAAAAATATATGGTATCTTTTTGAACTTAAAGGGACAGTCTAGTCCAAAATAAACTTTCATGATTCATATAGGACATGTCATTTTAAACAACTTTCAAATTTACTTTTATCGCCAATCTTGCTTTGTTCGCTTGGTATTCTTAGTTGAAAGCTAAACCTAGGTAGGCTCATATGCTAATTTCTTAGACCTTTAAGGCCGCCTCTTATCTAAATGCATTTTGACAGTTTTTCACCACTAGAGGGCATTAGCTCATTAGTTGTGTGTCATATAGATAACATTGAGCACATGCACTTAAATTACCTAGGAGCCAGCACCGATTGGCTAAATTGCAAGTCTGTCAAAAGAAGTGAAATAATGGCGGGGGCAGTTTGCAGAGGCATAGATACAAGGTAATCACAGAGGTAAAAAGTATATTAATATAACAGTGTTGGTTATGCAAAACTACTGCTCCTTTAAAACAGATGTCAGCAGATGAAAATATTTGTTAATTGTGTTTGAAAAATAGTCTATTTGCTCTTATTCAAATATTTGAAATGTTGATGTTGTTTACTGCCCACTAGCATGTTTCCTGTGTGTTTCTCCATCTAACTACTCAAGCAATGCAGGAAACAAGACTGTTACATAAACCATTTATACACTGTACTCCTATCAGTAGTTTCCCTATGACATGGGTGCAGCAGATACTTTCATGAAGTGTACAGAAAGGATGCAAAATTGTCCCTTTGTGTTGTAAGAAGCAAATGTTGCACTACCACTGATGAAATGTGTTATATGAGCTAATATCACTATTAGAGTTGTGGCAACATTTAAATGCTTTTGCTAGAATCACATGGTTTAAAGGGATATTCCAGCAAAAACTGGAATCCACATGGATTAATTTCAGTTTTGAATAGAAGCATTTTTGTAATGTACATGCATTAGCAAAAATGCTTCTAATAAAAGCTATAGCTGTTTCAAAAGTGTATTTAAATATGCTCCAGCATTTTAAACACAGCACTTGCTCAGAGAGCCTAAGATGCTTGTACCATATGCTAATGACTCAATGTGTTGCCCCACTGGTGCACTGAGCAGCTGCAGTATTTAAAATGCTGAAGCACTAAGAATATCCAGCTATGCTTCACATGCACGTGCAGAAATTTTTTTTAATACTAAAACAGTAATAACGTTAACTAGAATCGTTTTTTTGCCAATACACATAAATTGCAAATATATTTCTATTCAAAGATGCAATTCATCTATGTGCATTTAAATTTTAACAGGACTGTCCCTTAAAGCCAAGTGGGTCCAATACTGTGAATGGATAATCTAGATTCATATGTCACTTAATACTTTTAGCATTGGTAGAATATTGGCACATTTTAAATTTGCTTTAATTGATTATTTCTGGTTTTATTCCAGGTGTCTATAGTTTTATTGTACTTTGAATACTACTTTAAAAGGGAAAGTAAAGACTAAATTAAACTTGTATGATATAGACAGATCATGCAATTTTAAACAACTTTCTAATTTACTTCTATGATCTAATTTGCTTCATTCACTTGATATTATTTTTTGAAAAGCATACCTAGGTAGACTCAGGAGCAGCACATATATGCCTCTTGTCTTGAGCTCACCAGATGCAGATGTGTTTAGCTAGCTCCCAGTCGTGCATTGTTGCATCTTCAACAAAAGATACCACAAAAAATGAAGCAAATTTTGATAATAAATTGGAAAGTTTTATGTGCTATCTGAATCATAAAAATATATTACGTGTTTCATGTCCTTTAAAAAAAGTCTAGTAGCTTCTGGTCTTTTCTAGTCATTTTATTATTTGAGTCACAAACACACAAATAAACAAACAAACACTGTGCAGGACATAAAGAGTCATTATAGTTGAAAGCTTACATGCTCTAATTTGTTTGTAACTAGTGATACTGATTGGGTCAGCTGTAGATTCCAAAAGCAAGCCCCTGTGGTACTTCATTCTACAATGTGTTTAACCTCTTTGCATACAAATGCAGAGTTGCTAGTCTTAAAATGACATATCTAACAGATAAGACCATGTATTTTTTTTTACTATAATGGCCCTTTTAAGAATACGTGGAATATGAGTAATTTTATGATTAGTTATCACTACTACAGGATTATTATATCACTTAGATATCATTTCTGGCTTAAAGGAACATGAAACTCAATTTTATTTCTTTCATGTTTCAGATTTAGGCCTATATTACAAGTGGTGCGCTATCAGCTGAGTGAGGTTTACGCAAACGATTGTGAGCTCATGGTTGTGGTTTTAGCACCCACCCTTATTATGAGTTCAGCGGCGGTTCGATTATCATGAAATAAGCTTTGCAGGGTTTTGAAAAATGACACATCCTATCTTTTCAATGGGCCACAAAAAACATTACCCTTCACACATATTACAAGTTAATGGTTAACTTGTTAAACTGGATCAATAATTGGGCTTTAATGTTTTCAGTACGTTTCATCTGCATATGGTCAAGAATCATTACTAAGGTGCTCACATAGGTCTAGCGTACTAGAAATTAACAACAGTTCAGGGTAGACAAACAGCACACTACCTGGTGCAAGTGGTAGAGGGCCACTGCAAACACCTCTCAATGTATCCACAGAAACATAGGTCCACAGCACTAAATCACGAGCAAAACATTCTTGTCTTTATGTCATTTATTGAACTTTTAGCTTACACAGCAGCAAAAGCAATGTTTTGGGTTATTCACCCTTAATCATGCTAATACAGAACACCTGTATGCTGCTACTTAAATACCACATCCTTTAACCCTTACAACACCATTTACAAAACAATGTTAAAACACAGTTTACTGCCACCTAGTGGTCACAGTTTAATACAAAAAAACTGATTTCCCCAGTAAAAACAAAACTGCTAATACATATAACTTTTACATTTATCTCATATGATATGATACAATAATGCTATATGTAGCCTATTCAGAGAAAATTGTTACAACTTATTTTTACTAATTTTCATCACAGAAATACTGCCATATCAATTTCCCTATTAATCCCCTTAGGGGCTAACGTGTCCAATTTATAAATCCAAAGGGACTCCTTTCTCTTTAATAAGAGTTCCCTATTGCCACCTCTTCTCAGGGTCCCCACACTGTCAATGATTTGCCACCTTAACTGTGATATACTATGTCCCGCTTCAAGAAAATGACGGGCCACTGGGGCTTTCATATCACCACATCTTATGTTAGACCTGTGTTGGCTAAGCCTGTCTCTTATTTTTCTTACCGTCTCTCCTAAGTATATTTTTGAACATGGCCATTTTATTAAATATAAAACATGTGTTGATTCACATGTATAAAATCCATTTATCTTAAATCTTTTGCCTGTATGAGGGTGGACTAATTCCTTGCTTCTAATTACAGAATTACAGCTAGCACAATTAAGGCATGGGTAAGTTCCATAGGTTTTAGAGGACATATGTTTGTTGTTTATGTTTAACTGGCTCTACATCATTCTTAATCACCAAATTTCTTATGTTGGGGACCCGTCTGTAAGCCATAAGGGGATATTGTTGAAATTTGCTAATATCCTTATTACATTTTCTTAAAACATGCCAGTGCTTCTTCAGAAGCTGAGATATTTCTTTACTGTATGGGTTATATTGAGTAACACATACAAGTCTATCCTGTCTTTCCTTGGGCTTATTTGTTTTACCAACACTATCAACAACCTTGTTTCTTTCTGACTCTACAAGTTTTGGTGGGTAACCCCTTTGGATAAATCTATCAGCCATTTCATCTAATCTTAGTTCCTTTATAGAGTTCTCACTCACTATTCTCTGGACTCTCATAATTTTGCTTTTGGGTAGGGAATTCCTAAGGGACTCATGGTGGAAAATCTCATATTTTAACAGGGAATTTCTGTCAGTGCCTTTTCTGTATATGTCAATGCTCAAACTGCCCGTGATTATATCCTTGTACACTTCTGTGTCCAGGAATGCTTTCTTAATTTCACTGAAATTTAGGGTGAATTTTAAACCCTGTACCGCACCATTTGTTAACCAACTCAGGGTGTGGAAAAGCTAGTCTGCTCTATTTTTTTAATTTCTAATTTCTTGAGAGAGTAAATCTGACTTTTTCTGTGTGATTGTTTTTTTGGTAAGCATTTGTGTTTTCTACCAGTTAATTTTATTTTCCACTGTCTGGTATTTTCTCCATCTCTGTTCAAGAGCATGCACTCTTTTTTTATCTCCCTGATGGTACGCTCAAACCACAGAGCCTTATGATGAGTGGTAAGGGGTCAAGGGCATATTGGGGCATTAGAGTTCAGGGCATTCTTCATATTTGTATTGTAGTGTTCTACCAGTGAGTTGACATTGTCACAGCTGTTTAACATATATGTAAGATCAAGGTTAGACTGAGGGGTTATGCCCTTTAGTGCTAAAAAAACCCAATTTGCCATATATACAGGAGCAGGGATATTCAAATGACTAGTTATTAAGAAATTAACAGAATGGTTGTCAGATCATATGACTGGGTTTATTATTAGGGGCAAGACTTTTACTTCAGTGGTGAATACGAAGTCTAGTGTGTGACCATTCTTGTGAGTAGCCAAAGGGATAGCTTAGATAAAACCCAATGAATGTATCATGGAAAGTAGGTCTTGTTCAAACTGTGAAGACATCATCCATTCATGCATTGAAATCCCTCAGTATAAGCCATCGGTGGTGTTCAAAAGCTAATAGAGATACTAGCTTAATTAATTAATTAATTAATTCAAAAACTGGTTTTGAACTCCAGGTGGGTGATTAGGAGAATTGTATGCCCCATGCCTCTTGCATTTATGGCAGCCACACATTCATATTTTGTTGGTTGCCCAACTGAAAAGGGCCTGAGGCTTAATTTTGTTTAAACAGATTCACATACTTCCCCCTTTACTGATTTGCCTTAGGCAGGGGATTGTTGAATAATTTGGTGGCAATGCTGCTTCTAGAATTGGGCCTACATTTCCATCAACCCAGGTTTCTGTAATGCACCCTAGTTCTGATGATTTAATATGGTCATAGTTAATGGCAGTTTTATTTCGTATAGATATTGCATTAAAGCATACAGTATTAATGCAGTAATACAGGGGGTGAAAACATTGAGTTTTGCATTTGGAATCATGTCTAAATGTATTTTTCCAATGTTGTAGTCTAAGGTGTAGAACATTTGCTTAATTGTCTCTTTGTTTGTCCTTCTCTGCAGCTTCTATGTGTTTCCTTAAAAATTCCAAGATCCTATGAAAATGGATATTTGTGATGGTGTAATAGTCTGAATTGGTCTTGATATGCGCCGTGCCAGATACAATAGGTGTAGCAATCAGGATACAGTTGGATAAGGCCATATGGGTATGTTTCTTAAGAAAGCTGTTTAGTGAAATGGTCGGTTGACATAAAACAGCTTGCTATATCAAATAAAGGAGGATATACACAAGATTTACAAAGTTGGAAATAATTATTTTACGAGAGATTAATCATATGTGTTGGATTTCTTTAAGTCTGCAGGTAAGAGATGTTGTGGTGCAGGGTACTATTACAGTACTTTATGTAATTTTTGTTTCTCCACTGTAGTGATGCTGTTTCCAGCAGGATTCACTGAGGTGTTGTAGTTTCCATTGTAGCAATATGTATCCAGTTGTAGCCAATTAATTATTGTAGTCTCTCCACAAAAGAAAGAATGTGCCAAGTTTACTACTTTATCTACTGTATATGCCAACAAGGTAATTCAGTGTGTATCTCAGAATTGGAATGCAATTTGTTTACGTTGGAAAGAGATTTGTGGTATGCAGTCAAAGGAAAAAAAAAATAAATTGAAGTGGTATTTTGGTATCTTCTGCAAGATAGCCTATAAGTAAAAGGGTGAGGCAGCCATCTTGGGTGTGCTGAGTTGCATAAGTTACAAGTGCAGTCCCATAGGTGCAGAGATATACATATTACAAAATATAAATATTAAAGGTGTGATAGGGTATGCTAGACCTACAGAAATCACTGAAGAAACCTCAATTCTAAAGTGTGTCAACATTTTTAAGGCAGCCTTTTTTTTTTACATAATGTTTGATCTAGAGGGGGAAAATTACTTTAAACAAAAAAAGCCAATATATGTAGTAGAAAATAATTTCCACCTACTGGATAGTACCCCCTACAGCCTTCATCTATAGCTTTATGGCAACCAGTGTTAGTACCCCTAATATTTAAAGTCTAGGACCATGAGGTCTACATTTAGATATTTAGCACTGTTTGACCACTTGAATAGCTTAAAACTGCTACTACAAAAGTGGTTCCTTGCATTCTTTTACAATATTTATTGAAAATGTAGTAGGCCTCCCAAACAGATCTGTTACATGCAATAGGGGTTGGAAATCCAGGAAGAATCAAAGGTCCATATTCTCTCCCACTACCCAGACTGTCATGATACTCTGTGCTGTCTTTATAGCTGTCAAGTGATCATCATAGTAATAATTATCATTTTGCAGCAACCACTACCCTATTTTTTTGTGTTGTTGATTTAAGGCTCACAGATGCATGTTCCTCTAAGCTAATTATAAGGTAAGCAAATAAATATCTTGCTTGCTTTCTGGAACCAACTCTGCAGAAGATTTATTGCAAGCCCAAAACTGGAACAGACTTAAAACAACTCTTAGAAGAAAGCAGTGGACACACAAGTTGAGGTGATAAACAGTTGGATAATAGAATAGGATGCCAAGATACAGCGCTACACTGCCCCTGATGGGGGGGGGGGGGGTGTGGCTAAGGATGGTGTCCACGACTAGTTAAAAATAACTGGTAATATCCAAATATATAAATATAAATATAAAAAAATATATATAAAAAATATAAAATCACAAATTTGAAAAGGAATCAGTTTAGGAAGTGGATAAAGTATAACAATTAATTTTAATTCAATAAAATGTACATTAATTAAAATACACAATAAATAAAATCCAAGGTAAATACAGAATAATGTATGATAAAATACTGTGTTAAAACTATATGTATATATATATATATATATATATATATATATATATAGAGAGAGAGAGAGAGAGACCCAGGTATTAATGGTATATATAGGGAGAGCTATAGCAAAACTCTATAGTGGGTATTTCACAGAAGCTGTATTCTTAGTGTACAACTGATATGTAACTGATATTCCAATCCTATTAAAGTCCTATTAGATGTCCAAATGGAGATGTTGATGGGTGATGATACAAAGCTAAAAAATGTCCGATTTCATTCGGGCCGGTTATGTGTCCAATTCTAATTAAATTTGTTTAGTGTAACTCGTGGATGTGGAGGTGATCAAAAATTCCTTATAAACTCCAGATATAGTGAAAAAGTATAATGCAGTTTAGTGATCAAAAATGGTGATCAAAAATTATGAAATGTTAAAAACTTCAAAATGAATGATAAAAATATAAATATCTAAAAACATGAAAACGGAAAGCTGTGATCAGCAATCCATGTGGAAAAAAAAAGAAAATGTAAAAATAAGGTGTACACCTAAAAAATGTGCCCTAAAAAATGTGTCCTTGCAAATAGTCCTTAATATAAATCCTTGTGCTGACCAAATACAATGTCCTTGCAAGTAGTCCTTAATATAAAGCCTTGTGCTAACCAAATACAATGTTCACAGAAATAGTGTAGTTTGTGGATAACCCAAAGCTAAGTGATCCAAAAAAAGGTTTTATTAGGTTTTTAGATGATGTTCCTCTTCTCAAAGGGTATATCAGTTAATTAGGATATCCTCATGAACCTATAAGAATATACAAAAAACGGATATAGTGCAATAAAGCTACTATAAAGATTGCAACATCGGAAATCTGGTTGGGAGACTCTGCCTTTTGAGGCATAGCTTGTATTTTTGTTTATTGTGGCGCTGCAAGATACACACTTATTTGACTTATGTGATAAACAGTTGGGTTGTCAGGAATAAAGCTGTAACAATCAGCAAACTGCTTTCCTGTCCGAGCACACGTCTTCTCAGTGTCAGGTGTAGTGCTGTTGTTTTAAATGTAACAAACTGGAATCAATGGCTGAGAGGCTCAGCTCACCACAAGCCCATACTGATGCACTAATGTAAACACAGTGTTTTAATCAGAGGCCAGGGTTAAGAGACCAATGAGATTAAATTTAGTAGCTGAACTCTCTTTAGTACTTTAATCAGCTCCTACAAAACAAACAACAATGAAGTAACTTAAGTTTGTAAATAGTTGCCAGAGTAAGAGTTCCAGAAACTCAATACACAAGTAACCACATGTTACGAACACTACTAAAGACTACTGCAATTAAGGCCTAATTAATCTTCTAGGCCTCCTTAAAGTTATAGTCCCTCAAAATATTAGGAAACTTTCCCTCCAGAAATATTTTGCAGACAAACAGATTAGAAACGATAAACTTAAAACCATCACTACTGACCTTATGGATTCTCATGTGAGTTAGGGTTGTTTTAGCTATGAACCCCACACTCTTATGGATGATCTGTTTGATGAATATATTCATTCTAATCTTAGGTTGAAATAATCTTTTGTTCCCCCTAGAACTAGTGGTAGTTATATTGACATTTTTATAAACAACAGAAAAAGGAGAGAGGCGCCGTATGTGTGAATCAATCAACAATTGGAGGAGAGTGCAAAGATAGTGCAGGGTACTCACATTCTGTGAAGGCACTCCAATGTGCCAATAGATGCAGGCTGGTTTTCAACAGCAGACCAGCTAGCTGATACAGGCAATAGCTGGATTCCCAAGAGAGGCAGCGCCCCAAGGTAGCGTATAGAAATGCACTCAGCAATGAGAATGTATAGTTAAAAATATGTTTTAATACAAAATAAAAACAATATTAAAACAACAACTCATGCTGTTGTATGCACAAATAGATCATGCAACGCGTTTCACGGTTAACTCCGTTTCATCAGGCATGTATTATGATACAGAATCAACCCTTAAATAAGGCTACACTACCTACACCCAAAGGTGCTGGGCACACCCCCCACAACAAACAAGCCAATCAATGAGCCCTTTGCCTGAATGGAATATAAATTATATCACCTGGATTCCTGGTACTGAATGTCTATTTTCCAAAATATATATAAATATAAATAAAAAAATTTAAATAAAAAAAACAAATAAATACAAACATGCCCAAGTTAGAATGTATATGTATTAATATACGTGTACTAAATGTGTAAATATATATACTGTATATATAGATGTCTTTTAACATTATTATAGTTACAAAACACACTATATTTGGGCTGCGTTTGTTATACACTCCAAATGACAAAACAGTCTATAACCCTAACTAATATAAAACACTACACTGACTGGATAGTGGGAAGCTGAAATATCACATCATACTGGCCGAGTTTTTACGACATCCTATAAATGTGGCTCGTGTACTGATGTGTTAATATGTGCATGTTCAACAAAGCCTTAAATAACAAGCTTGCGTCTAAGAACATACTGTCCTATTTTAAGAACAAGTACCGATCAAAAAGGATTTTGAATAATAACTGAACATCATTAAGTCTACCAATTAGAAATGTCATTGTCTATCCACACCTTCCTACATCCTACGTGGTGCTCCCTCAGCCGAAATAGTCCAGATGGTCCACTCCATCTAAAACCTCAAAATCAATATTCTCAGAGGCAACTTCAAAAACACCATGGAAAGAAAAACCTTTGAAATGAAAATGATAATGTACTTCAACTTGTTTAATTCTGGACTAAATGTGGATTCTTAACACATTATCAGAATTTTTTGTACTTTCATTCAGTCAATTACATTGTATATTCCACATTCTTTATACATAGGTACACAGGTAAGCCTATGTCCACACTTTTGTCTTTTTTTAACTTTTGTATTCCCCCTGTATATACAATTTCACATCTTTATAGATATTGATTCAATGTTGATATATAACTTTATGTCAGTATATGCTCTATGTAAAGCTATATATTTCCCCTGTCTGTTCTCCTACACTGGACACTGTCTGCCTTTTACCTAAGCCCCCCTCATGATTTTAACGACACCTCCTCCTCTCCCTGCACTTTCTGTCTTCTTAGCTATTCTGTGTTTTAAGATATAATCTGTAAATTCCATTGAATTGGTCAGTATTGCTCCAGCCTTGATAAAGGAAGGAACTCTTCCGAAAGCTTGTCAACTTATAAATTTATAGTTAGTCCAATAAAAAAAAGTATCATTGCTCAATGCAATACTCTTGTTATTTTGATATCATATATAAATAAAAATATGTAAAGAAGAATTAATTCTTTATTGTGAATATTATAACATATAATACCAAAAATGATGGAAAACAACAAGGGGAGTGATAAGAGACTATAATGTAAATAGCTAAAAAAAATTCTATACATATATATGTATAAATGTGAGTGTGATCATAGTGTATATGTGTATATCACCAAATGGTGCAATCTAAATACTTAAGTGGATGTGTAAATATTAAATGGGGTGTGTCACCCTAGTGGACATATGTGAAATTACATAATGTTGTAGATATGTAATGTATATGTGTCAGGTATTCTTAAGAATCCAGGTGAAGACCCATACCAATAGACTCCGGTTCACATTATCTTAAATGGAAGACCTTAGACAAAACTTGCTGAGTCTATGACTTTGTTTAAACCTAGTGGAAACAGTGTTTTAAATTTATAAATCCAGTAAGTTTCTCATTGTCTAAGTCTAGAGAATCTGTTGAAAAGACGACTGAACGGAATACTTTCCAAAGGAGTTATAGTTTAATTACACCTTCCTGGGGTGTGTTCTTGGCAAATATGCCTTGGTACACTATACTTTAGTGATTTAGATTTAATATTCCTAAGATGTTCACTCCATCTTGTTCTCACTTTTCTACAAGTCCTACCAATATATTGGAGTCCACACTCACATGTTAGGACATACACCACATAGGCTGATTCACAGGATAGTCTATCAATGATATGGTATTGTTCCCCTGTGGTGTTTGATCTAATACTAGTATGACCATGACTAATATATCTGCACATAAAGCAACGTCTTTTACTGCATCTGTAGGTGACTTTTTTGAAAATACTCAATACATTAGTACTAGTGGGTCCCACCATATCCTTCTTAGCTGTATTTCTATTCTTGACTGACATAACAATCCCTAACCATATCCCCAGTAATAAGAAAATTTGGCCTAATTAAGCAAGAGCATTGTGCAGCCTGATGGATGACCAAAATTTGGTTATTCGTCAGGCTGATAAGGGGGGAGGGATTGTATTACAGGACCACTCTGATTATCTAAAGGAAGCACAACCCATCCTATGGGACTTTGAGTATTATAGAAAATTGCCATCTGACCCTACTATAGAATTCTCAAACAAATTGGGTAAAATACTTGAATATGGTTTATCTAAGGGCATTCATAAGAAAAAAGAAAAAAGGTATTTGACCCCAGATCATCCTACTATACCTTACTATTACCATCTACCTAAATTACATAAAGATGATAAGGTCCCCCTTGGGAGGCCTATCATCGCAGGAATTAACAGTATAATGGACAAATTGTCCGAATATGTTGATATATTCCTCCAAAAATATGTTTGCAATTTGCCATCCTATATCAAGGATACAAAAGACCTGCTACATAATACAAAAGACCTGCTATATATTAAACACAGTGATGATGCTAATTATCTGTGGCTGTCCTGTGATGTGGGATTTCTATATTCTAATATAGCACATGCTATAGGTCTCCATACTACTAGAGCATATTTGGAGGAAGATATCTATATGCCTATGGTACAAAAGGAATATCTTCTTACCCTGATTGATTTTATCCTCAAACAAAATAATGTTCAGTTTCTTGATGAATTCTACCTACAAATCAAGGGAACGGTCATGGGCATCCCCTTTGCCCCCAGCTTTGCAAATCTCTTTATGGGAAAATTCGAAGAAATATATATACAGTATATGATTCCTGTTGGAGGGGAAATCTGGTGTTCTATGGCCGTTACATTGATTACCTTATATTCATTTTTAAGGGTCCTATAGTTGATGCAAGGAATTTTGTTACACATCTTAACAACAATGATATGGGTATAGGTTTCACCTTCAACATACAAGAATCAGTCATAGATTTCTTAGATTTAGTTTTATTATGGGATATGAATGGCAATATTTGCACTTCTACCCATTTCAAGCAAGTGGATTGCAACAATGTTTTACATTTTAATAGCAATCACTTATTGAATTGGAAAAAGAATATCCCTTTTAGCAAATTCTGTAGGATTAGGCATAATTGCTCCTCCTGTCACGCTCAGCTGCTGGGAAGCTCTGCAGTCCTCTCTGTGTGCTTGATTGAACAGGTTTCTGATTCACCCCTTCCTGATGATGTCACAACCAGGCTTTTTATTCTTGGCTTCCTGTTTCTCCAGTGCCAGTTTGTTTGTTAACTTTGTGGCTTCTGATAGGATTTCGCTGAGGAATCTCTCTAACTGCTGCTTTTCTGTTGCCAATCTCTTCAAGGATTTACTATGCTGGATTGACCTTCAACCTCCTGATTACCTGTCTCCAAACAATGCAATTACTGTTTGTTTTGTGAAACTTTCAAACTTCCTGTTTACCTGCTGCAAACCCTGCATATTCAGACTACTCTTTGTACTGCCAAACTATTCAAATACTGTTATTTCTGTGAAACCTTCAATCTGCATGTTTACCTGTTTCCAAACTCTGCAAATACAATTATTCAGTGTAAACCTTCAAACTGCTTGATATCCTGTTGCCAATCTCAACAAGTACTGATTAATCTGTGTTAACTATCAGCTTACCTGTTGCTATCTCTGCAAGTTCTGACAACACAGTGTTAACCTTCAAACTACCTGATTACATGTTTTTAATTCTGCAAGTTCAGACTACACAGTGTTTACCCTCAAACTGCCTGATTGCCTGTTGCATACTCTGCAAAGACTGTCTACACAGTGTTAACTCTCAAACTGCCTGATTACCTGTTGCATACTCTGCAAAGACTGTCTACTCAGTGTTAACCCTCAAACTGCCTGATTACCTTGTGCATACTCTGCAAAGACTGTCTACACAGTGTTAACCTTCAGACTGCCTGATAACAAATGACCTACTCCTGCATTATTAACTTTTTCCTGTTTTACCCTTCTTCTGTCTGAGTATAAGTGGACTATCCCTGCTCTCCTGATCCTGTGGAAGACATTTCCTGAAACCAGTTCCTTATTCAGAAGTCTATCTGGCTGATATCATGAATTACTTTGGCACAGGCTAACCCTGCTCCATATCGTGAGTACTTTGTTTTTTGGAGGTTGTCGTGGGGTCACGTCCTGGATTAAACTCAGAGTGCAAGGGTGTTGTTTAAGTTCGCCCTATCATTTGGGTCTTTTTCTGGACATTTCCTAACCTGACAGTACAAACTGGCCATAATATGGACCCTGACGAGTTATCCAGGGCTGTGGCTCTACAAGGGCAACTTCTAGGAAATCATTCTGCTCATTTGCAATCTTTGGATTCCAAGCTTGACCAGATTACTGCTCTGCTACATAACCTCTCCGCTCCTTCTCAAGCGACGGTTACTCCTGCTGCCACTGCTACTAGCACCAATGCTGTCTTTAATCCACCTCAAACTGTTGGACAGAATATACCAAGAATCCCACTTCCAGATAAATATGACGGTAATCCTGAAGAATGCCGTGGATTCCTTAATCAGTGTCGTTTACACTTCAGAAACAATCCTCAAGTTGTTTCCAATTCTACTTCCAAAATCACCTTTATTATTTCTCTCTTGAAGGGTAAGGCTCTAGCCTGGGTGTCCCCTCTTTTAGAGAAGAATGATCCGTTACTACAGGATGTGGAATTATTTGTGTCCATTTTTTCTTCTGTTTTTGACAAGCCTGGGAGGTCTGCAGCTGCTGAGGCAGGATTGTTGGATCTGAGACAGGGATCCCTTTCGGTAGCTCAATATGCTATTGAATTCAGGACTTTAGCCGCAGAAACTGATTGGAACCATGGAGCCTTACGGGCAGCTTTTCGCAAAGGACTTTGCGAACGCCTTAAGGATGAACTTGTATTTCGGGAACTCCCCGATTCATTGGAGGGTCTTATAAATTTATGCATTACTCTTGACGCCCGGCATTCTGAACGTCTTCAGCAGAGAGATAGGAATCGGAGATCCTTTGTTAAATCTTCTTTCTTTCATGTAATTAGCAAGAGTCCATGAGCTAGTGACGTATGGGATATACATTCCTACCAGGAGGGGCAAAGTTTCCCAAACCTCAAAATGCCTATAAATACACCCCTCACCACACCCACAAATCAGTTTTTACAAACTTTGCCTCCCGTGGAGGTGGTGAAGTAAGTTTGTGCTAGATTCTACGTTGATATGCGCTCTGCAACAGGTTGGAGCCCGGTTTTCCTCTCAGCGTGCAGTGAATGTCAGAGGGATGTGAAGAGAGTATTGCCTATTTGAATTCAATGATCTCCTTCTACGGGGTCTATTTCATAGGTTCTCTGTTATCGGTTGTAAAGATTCATCTCTTACCTCCCTTTTCAGATCGACGATATACTCTTATACAGTATATACCATTACCTCTACTGATTCTCGTTTCAGTACTGGTTTGGCTTTCTACTACATGTAGATGAAATTCCTGGGGTAAGTAAGTCTTATTTTTGTGACACTCTAAGCTATGGTTGGGCACTTTTATATAAAGTTCTAAATATTTGTGTTTAAACATTTATTTGCCTTGATTCAGGATGTTCAATATTCCTTATTTCAGACAGTCAGTTTCATTATTTGGGATAATGTATTTGAATAATCATTTTTTTCTTACCTTAAAATTTGACTTTTTTCCCTGTGGGCTGTTAGGCTCGTGGGGGCTGAAAATGCTTGATTTTATTGCATCATTCTTGGCGCAGACTTTTTTGGCGCAAAAAAATTTCTTTGTTATTTAAGGCGTCATACTTGTCACCGGAAGTTGCGTCATTTTTTGACGTTTTTGCGCCAAAAATGTCGGCGTTACCGGATGTGGCGTCATTATTGTCTCCACATTATTTAAGTATCATTGTTTATTTGCTTCTGGTTGCTAGAAGCTTGTTCACTGGCATTTTTTCCCATTCCTGAAACTGTCATTTAAGGAATATGATCAATTTTGCTTTATATGTTGTTTTTTCTATTACATATTGCAAGATGTCTCAGATTGACCCTGAATCAGAAGATACTTCTGGAAAATCGCTGCCTGATGCTGGACCTACCAAAGTTAATTGTATTTGCTGTAAACTTATGGTATGTTCCTCCAGCTGTTGTTTGTAATGAATGTCATGACAAACTTGTTAATGCAGATAATATTTCCTTTAGTAATGTTACATTTAGAGTCGTGTCTGAAGTGAGCGTTAGAAATCTAACGACAAAACTCCAGCCGCAGAAAAAAGTCAGTAGTTAAGAGCTTTCTGGGCTAACGCCGGTTCATAAAGCTCTTAACTACTGTACTCTAAAGTACACTAACACCCATGAACTACCGAGGTCCCCCCACATCGCCGCCACTCGATTAATTTTTTTTAACCCCTAATCTGCCGACCGCCACCTACGTTATACTTATGTACCCCTAATCTGCTGCCCCTAACACCGCCGACCCCTATATTATATTTATTAACCCCTAATCTGCCCCCCACAACGTCGCCTCCACCTGCCTACACTTATTAACCCCTAATCTGCCGACCGCACCGCTACTATAATAAAGTTATTAACCCCTAATCCGTATCACTAACCCTATAATAAATAGTATTAACCCCTAATCTGCCCTCCCTAACATCGCCGACACCTAACTTCAAACATTAACCCCTAATCTGCCGACCGGAGCTCACCGCTATTCTAATAAATGTATTAACCCCTAAAGCTAAGTCTAACCCTAACACTAACACCCCCCTAAATTAAATATAATTTTAATCTAACGAAATTAATTAACTCTTATTAAATAAATTCTTCCTATTTAAAACTAAATACTTACCTGTAAAATAAATCCTAATATAGCTACAATATAAATTATAATTATATTGTAGCTATTTTAGGATTAATATTTATTTTACAGGCAACTTTGTAATTATTTTAACCATGTACAATAGCTATTAAATAGTTAAGAACTATTTAATAGTTACCTAGTTAAAATAATTACAAAATTACCTGTAAAATAAATCCTAACCTAAATTACAATTAAACCTATCAGCCAATCAGATTGAGCTTGCATTCTATTGGCTGATCGGAACAGCCAATAGAATGCGAGCTCAATCTGATTGGCTGATCGGATCAGCCAATCGGATTGAACTTGATTCTGATTGGCTGATTCCATCAGCCAATCAGAATTTTCCTACCTTAATTCCGATTGGCTGATAGAATCCTATCAGCCAATCGGAATTCGAGGGACGCCATCTTGGATGACATCCCTTAAAGGAACCTTCATTCGGCTAGTAGGCGTCGGGAGAAGAGGATGTTCCGCGTCGGATGGAAGATGATGGCTCCCGAAGGTAGAAGATTGAAGATGCCGTTGATAGAAGACTTCATCCGGATCATGGACCTCTTCAGCTCCCGCTTGGATGAAGACTTCATCCGGATCATGGACCTCTTCAGCTCCCGCTTGGATGAAGACTTCAGACGGATCATGGACCTCTTCAGCCCCCCGCTTGGGCTTGGATCAGGACATCGGAGGAGCTCTTCAGGATGGATCGGTGAACCTGGTATGGTGAAGATAAGGTAGGAAGATCTTCAGGGGCTTAGTGTTAGGTTTATTTAAGGGGGGTTTGGGTTAGATTAGGGGTATGTGGGTGGTGGGTTGTAATGTTGGGGGGGTATTGTATGTTTTTTTTACAGGCAAAAGAGCTGAACTTCTTGGGGCATTCCCCGCAAAGGGCCCTGTTCAGGGCTGGTAAGGTAAAAGAGCTTTGAACTTTAGTAATTTAGAATAGGGTAGGGCATTTTGTTATTTTGGGGGTCTTTGTTATTTTATTAGGGGGCTTAGAGTAGGTGTAATTAGTTTAAAATTGTTGTAATATTTTTCTTATGTTTGTAGATATTTTTTTATTTGTTGTAACTTAGTTCTTTTTTATTTTTTGTACTTTAGTTAGTTTATTTCATTGTAGTTTTGTAGATATTGTATTTAATTAATTTATTGATAGTTTAGTGTTAGGTTTAATTGTAGGTAATTGTAGGTATTTTATTTAATTAATTTAATGATAGTATAGTGTTAGGTTTAATTGTAACTTAGGTTAGGATTTATTTTACAGGTAATGTTGTAATTATTTTAACTAGGTAACTATTAAATAGTTCTTAACTATTTAATAGCTATTGTACCTGGTTAAAATAAATACAAAGTTGCCTGTAAAATAAATATTAATCCTAAAATAGCTACAATGTAATTATAATTTATATTGTAGCTATATTAGGATTTATTTTACAGGTAAGTATTTAGCTTTAAATAGGAATAATTTATTTAATAAGAGTTAATTCATTTCGTTAGATAAAAATTATATTTAACTAAGGGGGGTGTTAGTGTTAGGGTTAGACTTAGCTTTAGGGGTTAATACATTTATTAGAATAGCGGTGAGCTCCGGTCAGCAGATTAGGGGTTAATAATTGAGGTTAGGTGTCGGCGATGTTAGGGAGGGCAGATTAGGGGTTAATACTATTTATTATAGGGTTAGTGAGGCGGATTAGGGGTTAATAACTTTATTATAGTAGCGCTCAGGTCCGGACGGCAGATTAGGGGTTAATAAGTGTAGGCAGGTGGAGGCGACGTTGTGGGGAGCAGATTAGGGGTTAATAAATATAATATAGGGGTCGGCGGTGTTAGGGGCAGCAGATTAGGGGTACATAGGGATAATGTAAGTAGCGGCGGTTTACGGAGCGGCAGATTAGGGGTTAAAAAAATATGCAGGGGTCAGCGATAGCGGGGGCGGCAGAATAGGGGTTAATAAGTGTAAGGCTAGGGGTGTTTAGACTCGGGGTACATGTTACAAACAATGGGGCTGCGTTAAGAGCTGAACGCGGCTTTTTTGCAGGTGTTAGTTTTTTTTTCAGCTCAAACAGCCCCATTGTTTCCTATGGGGGAATCGTGCACGAGCACGTTTTTGAGGCTGGCCGCGTCCGTAAGCAACTCTGGTATTGAGAGTTGAAGTTGCGTTAAAAATGCTCTACGCTCCTTTTTTGGAGCCTAACGCAGCCTTTATGTGGACTCTCAATACCAGGGTTATTTTTATGGTGCGGCCAGAAAAAAGCCGGCGTTAGCTACGCGGGTCTTTACCGACAAAACTCTAAATCTAGCCGTATGTCTGTTATTCCTCCTTCTAGTAAACGTAAAAGGTCTTTTAAAACTTCTCATTTTTCAGATGAATTTTTAAATGAACATCATCATTCTGATTCTGATAATGTTTCCTCTGGTTCAGAGGATTCTGTTTCAGAGGTTGATGCTGATAAATCTTCATATTTATTCAAAATGGAATTTATTCGTTCTTTACTTAAAGAAGTTTTAATTGCATTAGAAATAGAGGATTCTGGTCCTCTTGATACTAAATCTAAACGTTTAAATAAGGTTTTTAAATCTCCTGTAGTTATTCCAGAAGTATTTCCTGTCCCTGATGCTATTTCTGAAGTAATTTCCAGGGAATGGAATAATTTGGGTAATTCTTTTACTCCTTCTAAACGTTTTAAGCAATTATATCCTGTGCCATCTGACAGATTAGAGTTTTGGGACAAAATCCCTAAGGTTGATGGGGCTATCTCTACTCTTGCTAAACGTACTACTATTCCTACGGCAGATAGTACTTCCTTTAAGGATCCTTTAGATAGGAAAATTGAATCCTTTCTAAGAAAAGCTTACTTATGTTCAGGTAATCTTCTTAGACCTGCTATATCTTTAGCGGATGTTGCTGCAGCTTCAACTTTTTGGTTAGAAGCTTTAGCGCAACAAATAACAGATCATAATTCTCATAGCATTGTTAATCTTCTTCAACATGCTAATAATTTTATTTGTGATGCCATCTTTGATATCATTAGGGTTGATGTCAGGTATATGTCTCTAGCTATTTTAGCTAGAAGAGCTTTATGGCTTAAAACTTGGAATGCTGATATGTCTTCTAAGTCAACTTTGCTTTCCCTTTCTTTCCAGGGTAATAAATTATTTGGTTCACAGTTAGATTCTATTATTTCAACTGTTACTGTGGGGAAAGGAACTTTTTTTACCACAGGATAAAAAATCTAAAGGTAAATTTAGGTCTAATAATCGTTTTCGGAACAAAAGCCTGATCCTTCCCCTACAGGAGCGGTATCAGTTTGGAAACCATCTCCAGTCTGGAATAAATCCAAGCCTTTTAGAAAGCCAAAGCCAGCTCCCAAGTCAACATGAAGGTGCGGCCCTCATTCCAGCCCAGCTGGTAGGGGGCAGATTACGTTTTTTCAAAGAAATTTGGATCAATTCGATTCACAATCTTTGGATTCAGAACATTGTTTCAGAAGGGTACAGAATAGGCTTCAAGATAAGGCCTCCTGCAAGAAGATTTTTTCTTTCCCATGTCCCAGTAAATCCAGTGAAGGCTCAAGCATTTCTGAAATGTGTTTCAGATCTAGAGTTGGCTGGAGTAATTATGCCAGTTCCAGTTCTGGAACAGGGGCTGGGGTTTTACTCAAATCTCTTTATTGTACCAAAGAAGGAGAATTCCTTCAGACCAGTTCTGGATTTAAAAATATTGAATCATTATGTAAGGATACCAACATTCAAAATGGTAACTATAAGGACTATTCTGCCTTTTGTTCAGCAAGGGCATTATATGTCCACAATAGATTACAGGATGCATATCTGCATATTCAGATTCATCCAGATCACTATCAGTTTCTGAGATTCTCTTTCCTAGACAAGCATTACCAGTTTGTGGCTCTGCCGTTTGGCCTAGCAACAGCTCCAAGGATTTTTACAAAGGTTCTAGGTGCCCTTCTGTCTGTAATCAGAGAACAGGGTATTGTGGTATTTCCTTATTTGGACGATATCTTGGTACTTGCTCAGTCTTCACATTTAGCAGAATCTCATACGAATCGACTTGTATCATTTCTTCAAGAACATGGTTGGAGGATCAATTTACCAAAGAGTTCATTGATTCCTCAGACAAGGGTAACCTTTTTAGGTTTCCAGATAGATTCAGTGTCCATGACTCTGTCTCTGACAGACAAGAGACGTCTAAAATTGGTTTCAGCTTGTCGAAACCTTCAGTCTCAATCATTCCCTTCGGTAGCCTTATGCATGGAAATTCTAGGTCTTATGACTGCTGCATCAGACGCGATCCCCTTTGCTCGTTTTCACATGCGACCTCTTCAGCTTTGTATGCTGAACCAGTGGTGCAGGGATTATACAAAGATATCTCAATTAATATCTTTAAAACCGATTGTACGACACTCTCTGATGTGGTGGACAGACCACCATCGTTTAGTTCAGGGGGCTTCTTTTGTTCTTCCAACCTGGACTGTGATTTCAACAGATGCAAGTCTGACAGGTTGGGGAGCTGTTTGGGGGTCTCTGACAGCACAAGGGGTTTGGGAATCTCAGGAGGTGAGATTACCGATCAATATTTTGGAACTCCGTGCAATTTTCAGAGCTCTTCAGTCATGGCCTCTTCTAAAGAGAGAGTCGTTCATTTGTTTTCAGACGGACAATGCCACGACTGTGGCATATGTCAATCATCAAGGAGGGACTCAGAGTCCTCTGGCTATGAAAGAAGTATCTCGAATATTGGTATGGGTGGAATCCAGCTCCTGTCTAATTTCTGCGGTCCATATCCCAGGTATAGACAATTGGGAAGCGGATTATCTCAGTCGCCAAACGTTACATCCGGGCGAATGGTCTCTTCACCCAGAGGTATTTCTTCAGATTGTTCAAATGTGGGGACTTCCAGAAATAGATCTGATGGCTTCTCATCTAAACAAGAAACTTCCCAGGTATCTGTCCAGATCCAGGGATCCTCAGGCGGAGGCAGTGGATGCATTGTCACTTCCTTGGAAGTATCATCCTGCCTATATCTTTCCGCCTCTAGTTCTTCTTCCAAGAGTAATTTCCAAGATTCTAAAGGAGTGCTCGTTTGTTCTGCTGGTGGCTCCAGCATGGCCTCACAGGTTTTGGTATGCGGATCTTGTCCGGATGGCCACTTGCCAACCGTGGACTCTTCCGTTAAGACCAGACCTTCTATTGCAAGGTCCTTTTTTCCATCAGGATCTCAAATCCTTAAATTTGAAGGTATGGAGATTGAACGCTTGATTCTCAGTCATAGAGGTTTCTCTGACTCTGTGATTAATACTATGTTACAGGCTCGTAAATCTGTATCTAGGAAGATATATTATCGAGTCTGGAAGATTTACATTTCTTGGTGTCTTTCTCATCATTTTTCTTGGCATTCTTTTAGAATTCCTAGAATTTTACAGTTTCTTCAGGATGGTTTGGATAAAGGTTTGTCTGCAAGTTCCTTGAAAGGACAAATCTCTGCTTTTTCTGTTCTTTTTCACAGAAAGATTGCTAGTCTTCCTGTTATTCATTGTTTTGTACAAGCTTTAGTTCGTATAAAACCTGTTATTAAGTCAATTTCTCCTCCTTGGAGTTTGAATTTGGTTCTGGGGGCTCTTCAAGCTCGTCCGTTTGAACCTATGCATTCGCTGGACATTAAATTACTTTCTTGGAAAGTTTTGTTTCTTTTGGCCATCTCTTCTGCTAGAAGAGTTTCTGAATTATCTGCTCTTTCTTGTGAGTCTCCTTTTCTGATTTTTCATCAGGATAAGGCGGTGTTGCGAACTTCTTTTAAATTTTTACCTAAGGTTGTGAATTCTAACAACATTAGTAGAGAAATTGTGGTTCCTTCATTGTTTCCTAATCCTAAGAATTCTAAGGAAAGATCGTTGCATTCTTTGGATGTAGTTAGAGCTTTGAAATATTATGTTGAAGCTACTAAAAATTTCCGAAAGACTTCTAGTCTATTTGTTATCTTTTCCGGTTCTAGGAAAGGTCAGAAGGCCTCTGCCATTTCTTTGGCGTCTTGGTTAAAGTCTTTGATTCATCATGCTTATGTCGAGTCGGGTAAAACTCTGCCTCAAAGGATTACAGCTCATTCTACTAGGTCAGTTTCTACTTCCTGGGCGTTTCGGAATGAAGCTTCAGTTGATCAGATTTGCAAAGCAGCAACTTGGTCTTCTTTGCATACTTTCACTAAATTTTACCATTTTGATGTGTTTTCTTCTTCTGAAGCAGTTTTTGGTAGAAAAGTACTTCAGGCAGCTGTTTCAGTTTTATTCTTCTGCTTATAATTTCAGTTTTTTTCATTATAAGATTTAAACTTTATTTTGGGTGTGGATTATTTTCAGCGGAATTGGCTGTCTTTATTTTATCCCTCCCTCTCTAGTGACTCTTGCGTGGAAGATCCACATCTTGGGTATTCATTATCCCATACGTCACTAGCTCATGGACTCTTGCTAATTACATGAAAGAAAACATAATTTATGTAAGAACTTACCTGATAAATTCATTTCTTTCATATTAGCAAGAGTCCATGAGGCCCACCCTTTTTTGTGGTGGTTATGATTTTTTTGTATAAAGCACAATTATTCCAATTCCTTATTTTTTATGCTTTCGCACTTTTGTCTTATCACCCCACTTCTTGGCTATGCGTTAAACTGATTTGTGGGTGTGGTGAGGGGTGTATTTATAGGCATTTTGAGGTTTGGGAAACTTTGCCCCTCCTAGGAATGTATATCCCATACGTCACTAGCTCATGGACTCTTGCTAATATGAAAGAAATGAATTTATCAGGTAAGTTCTTACATAAATTATGTTTTTCGTCCTCTTATTCGAACCTCAAGTCTTTCTAATAATAATTCCCAATCTCCTGAGTCGGTGGAACCCATGGAAGTAGGAGCTATTAAATTGTCATAAGCTGACCGCCATAGAAGGCGTACTCTTGGGTTATGTCTGTATTGTGGTACCAAAGGACATTTACTGAAGGACTGTCCTATCCGGCCAGTAAAAGCCAAGCCTTAACTTTTGATAGAGGGACAGAGTTAAGCCAGAATCCCATGTCTTCCCTCAATTCTAAACTTTTTGTTCCTGTAACTATCTCTTTTGGAAACACCAAGTTTCGAGCTCAAGCTCTCATCGATTCTGGAGCTGCTGGAGTATTCATTGATTCAAACTTTGCTGACTCTCTCAGGATTCCTCTTCAAGCCAAGAAACAGTTAATTAAGGATACTACTGTCAGTGGACAGCCTATAGGTACTGGTATCATACAACATTCTACCATTCCTCTTCTTTTGACTGTGGGCATACTTCATTCTGAAATTATTTGTTTTGATGTCATTTCTTCTCCCCACATACCATTGATTCTGGGGTTACCTTGGTTGCAGCTTCATGATCCAGTTTTCTCATGGTCTAAAGGAGAACTTATTTCCTGGGGAACTACCTGTTTCAAACATTGCCTGCAAAATCCCTCTAAACCTTCCTGTCCTGTCGTAGCTATGGTGGAAGTTCCTGAATCATTGCCCAATTACTATCATGCCTTTTGTGATGTGTTTTCTAAAAAAGAGGCTGAGACGTTACCTCCACACCGGATGTTTGACTGTCCTATCGAATTGTATTCAGGGGCTCCTCTACCTAAGGGAAGGACCTATCCCTTCTCTCGTCAAGAAAATGTCTCTCTTGAGGAATACATAAAGGACAACTTAGCCAGAGGATTCATTCGTCCTTCCTCTTCACCTGTGGGTGCAGGTTTTTTCTTCATTGGGAAAAAAGATGGAGGTCTTCGTCCCTGTATTTATTATCGAGCCTTGAATCAGATTACTGTCAAAAACAGCTATCCTCTGCCGCTCATTTCTGAGTTATTCGATCGTCTTCAAGGCGCTTCTATTTTCTCCAAGTTAGATCTTCGTGGGGCCTACAATCTGGTCAGAATCCGTAAAGGAGACGAATGGAAGACGGCATTTAACACTAGATTTGGTCACTATGAGTATCTAGTAATGCCATTTGGATTGTGCAATGCACCAGCAGTATTTCAGCACTTTGTCAACGAAATCTTCAGAGATTATCTAAATCAATTTGTTATCATTTACCTCGATGACAATCTAATCTATTCGAAAACATTACAGGAACATGTACATCATGTAAGACTGGTTCTACAGAGGTTACAAGACAATTCCCTGTTCGCTAAATTGGAGAAATGCTCTTTTCATCAGAGTTCCATCCCCTTTTTGGGGTATATCATTTCTGAATCAGGTTTTGAGATGGATCCTGCTAAACTGTCAGCTATCAAGGACTGGCCCAGACCAACTACTCTCAAATCCCTGCAGAGGTTTCTTGGCTTTGCCAATTACTATAGAAAGTTTATAAAGAACTTTGCAGACATCACGTCTCCACTCACTTCTCTTACTAAGAAAGGGCAAAATTGTAAGAACTGGTCCTCTTCGGCAGTACAGGCTTTTGAAACGCTAAAATCAGCATTTTCTTCTGCACCTCTTCTCAGTCATCCAATTCCTGATTTCCAGTTTATTTTGGAGGTTGACGCTTCCTCTATAGCAGCTGGAGCTGATCTCTCCCAACGTGATCCGACTACCAGCAAGATACATCCTGTGGCGTTCTTTTCGAAAAAATTAAATCCTGCCAAGTTAAATTATGATGTGGGCAATAAGGAGCTTTTGGCTATAAAATTAGCTTTGGGTGAATGGAGGCATTGGTTAGAGGGTACCAGTCAACCTTTTTTCATTCTGACAGATCACAAGAATCTTTTATACCTCCAAACAGCTACACGTCTCAATCCTCGTCAGGCTCGGTGGGCCTTGTTCTTCTCCAGGTTTAATTTTGTACTTTCCTATGTTCCTGGTTCAAAAAATTCCAAGGCAGATGCTTTATCTAGGCAGTTCCAATCTTCTGAACCTTCTCTATTGGATTCAGAACCTATACTACGTCCAGTCAAAGTTTTGGCTCAAGTATCCTCTTTTCCAGTACAGGCTTTACATGCTGCTCAAGTCCGGGTACCATCTTCTTGCAAACTACCTTCTGGTATCCTGTATGTACCCAAAGGATTACGTCTTAAGCTTCTACGTTGGGCTCATGACAACATTTCAGCAGGTCATCCGGGAATAACCAATACATTGTGGAAACTGAAGCAGCATGTTTGGTGGTCCACTATGAGGAGGGATGTTAAGGATTATATTGCTGCTTGTAGGTCTTGTGCTTCGAACAAACAATCTTCTCATCGACCGTTTGGTCTATTACACCCTCTTCCTATTCCTCATTACCCTTGGTCTCACTTATCCATGGACTTTGTTACAGATCTTCCTGTTTCTGCTGGAAATACGACCATTTGGGTAGTGGTGGATCGGTTCTCCAAGTCTGCTCACTTCATACCTCTTCCAGGCTTGCCTTCAGCCCAAAGAGTTTCTGAACTCTTGTTCTACATATATCTCGTTTACATGGTTTTCCCACTGACATAGTTTCAGATCGTGGAGTCCAATTTGTTTCCAAATTTTGGAGGTCTTTTTGTAAACACTTCGGGATCAACATATCACTTTCTACTGCACACCATCCTCAATCCAACGGACAGACTGAGCATGTAAATCAAGCCTTGGAATCTTTTCTAAGACATTATGTAGACCATCACCAATCCAACTGGTCTCAGTTATTGCCTTTGGCGGAATTAGCTCACAACTCACGTTATAACGCCTCATTACAGACCTCTCCCTTTAAGGCAGTTTATGGATTTGAACCTAGAACCTTTCCTATGATTACCAGTTCTACTGAAGTCCCTGGAGCAGATCGTATAGTGAAAAATCTCAGTAATCACTGGCAACTCATTCCTCAAAATCTACTCTCTTCTTCTTTAAGACATAAGAAATATGCTGATCGCAGAAGGTGCAAGGCTCCTTTACTTCGTACTGGAGACAGAGTATTTTTATCCACCAGATTCATACGTCTAAAACAACCTTGTACCAAGTTGGGTCCTAAGTACATTGGACCTTTTCAAATTGTTTCCAGAGTTTGTTCTTCTGCATACTGCCTGGCCTTACCCAAGACTCTCAAGATCCATCCAGTGTTCCATGTCTCCCTACTCAAGCCAGTCATCTACAATCGGTACTCTATCAAGAGTAAACCACCTCCTCCACTTTCCGTAGAGGGAACTTCTGAGTTTGAAGTCAGCCAGATTCTCGATTCCAAGCTACGGGGCAATCGGCTGTACTACCTGGTCCATTGGAAGGGTTATCCTATCTCTGAACGATCTTGGGAACCGGCCTCTCATGTTCATGCTCCAGCTCTTGTCAAGTCTTTTCACAAGAAATACCCTGCCAGGCCCGGTCGGGTCCCCCGGAGGGGTCCTTGAGGAGGGGGCACTGTCACGCTCAGCTGCTGGGAAGCTCTGCAGTCCTCTCTGTGTGCTTGATTGACAGGTGTCTGAGCCACCCCTTCCTGATGATGTCACAACCAGGCTTTTTATTCTTGGCTTCCTGTTTCTCCAGTGCCAGTTTGTTTGTTAACTTTGTGGCTTCTGATAGGATTTCGCTGAGGAATCTCTCTAACTGCTGCTTTTCTGTTGCCAATCTCTTCAAGGATTTACGATGCTGGATTAACCTTCAACCTCCTGATTACCTGTCTCCAAACAATGCAAGTACTGTTTGTTTTGTGAAACTTTCAAACTTCCTGTTTACCTGCTGCAAACCCTGCATATTCAGACTACTCTGTGTACTGCCAAACTATTCAAATACTGTTATTTCTGTGAAACCTTCAATCTGCATGTTTACCTGTTTCCAAACTCTGCAAATACAATTATTCAGTGTAAACCTTCAAACTGCTTGATATCCTGTTGCCAATCTCAACAAGTACTGATTAATCTGTGTTAACCTTCAAACTATCAGCTTACCTGTTGCTATCTCTGCAAGTTCTGACAACACAGTGTTAACCTTCAAACTACCTGATTACATGTTTTTAATTCTGCAAGTTCAGACTACACAGTGTTTACCCTCAAACTGCCTGATTACCTGTTGCATACTCTGCAAAGACTGTCTACACAGTGTTAACTCTCAAACTGCCTGATTACCTGTTGCATACTCTGCAAAGACTGTCTACTCAGTGTTAACCCTCAAACTGCCTAATTACCTGTTGCATACTCTGCAAAGACTGTCTACACAGTGTTAACCTTCAGACTGCCTGATAACAAATGACCTACTCCTGCATTATTAACTGTTTCCTGTTTTACCCTTCTTCTGTCTGAGTATACGTGGACTATCCCTGCTCTCCTGATCCTGTGGAAGACATTTCCTGAAACCAGTTCCTTATTCAGAAGTCTATCTGGCTGATATCATGAATTACTTTGGCACAGGCTAACCCTGCTCCATATCGTGAGTACTTTGTTTTTTGGAGGTTGTCGTGGGGTCACGTCCTGGATTAAACTCAGAGTGCAAGGGTGTTGTTTAAGTTCGCCTTAGCATTTGGGTCTTCTTCTGGACATTTCCTAACTTGACACCTCCATAGACAAATAAAATGAACAGTCTAAGACTTTGACCTCTAGATTTATGGGAAAAGGTTACCCATCTGAAATGATTATAAAGAGTTGTGATAGGGCTAGAAAACTAGATAGAAAAAAACTTCTGACTGACTCCAGTAATAAGAACAAAAATATTGAAAAAGTACAGAATGGACAACCTCTTTTTATTACACAGTTCAATTCCAACCATAAGGCCGTGGGTCAAATTTTGGAAAAGCATTGGCCTTTGTTGATGAGAGACCCCATTTTAAAGAAAACATTACCTGCACAACCTAAAGTAGAATATAGGAGGGCTCCCACTTTAAAACAAAGACTAGCACCAAGTAAAGTGGTTATGTCAGTCAAGAATAGAAATACAGCTAAGAAGGATATGGTGGGACCCACTAGTACTAATGTATTGAGTATTTTCAAAAAAGGCACCTACAGATGCGGTAAAAGACGTTGCTTTATGTGCAGATATATTACTCATGGTCATACTAGTATTAGATCAAACACCACAAGGGAACAATACCATATCATTGATAGACTATCCTGTGAATCAGCCTATGTGGTGTATGTCCTAACATGTGAGTGTGGACTCTAATATATTGGTAGGACTTGTAGAAAAGTGAGAACAAGATGGAGTGAACATCTTAGGAATATTAAATCTAAATCACTAAAGCATAGTGTACCAAGGCATATTTGCCAAGAACACACCCCAGGAAGGTGTAATTTAACTATAACTCCTTTGGAAAGTATTCCGTTCAGTCGTCTTTTCAACAGATTCTCTAGACTTAGACAACAAGAAACTTACTGGATTTATAAATTTAAAACACTGTTTCCGCTAGGTTTAAACAAAGTCATTGACTCAGCAAGTTTTATCTAAGGTCTTCATTTTAAGATTAATGTGAACCGAAGTCTATTGGTATGGATCTTCACCTGGATTCTTTATTATTATTATTATTATTATTATTATTATCGGTTATTTGTAGAGCACCAACAGATTCCGCAGTGCTATAAAACAAGGGGGAGTACAAGAAAACAATTATAGGGATCAAATGGGTAGAGAGTCCTGCCAAGAGTTGCACTGTTGTAGTCAGCTCTTAAGAAGCAAAACAGCTGGACTCTTAGGCTTACATGCTAAGGGGGTTCAGGGGATAGCAATGGAGGAGAGGAACTGGTATTAGGAAAGGTTAGTGTAGGTTGTATGCATCCCTGAATAGTAGAGTCTTTAGGGAGCACTTGAAGCTTTTAAAACTAGAGGAGAGTCTTGTGGAGCGAGGCAGAGAGTTCCACAAGATGGGAGCCAGTCTGGAGAAGTCCTATAAACGGGAGTGTGATGAGGTGACAACAGAGGAGGAGAGTAGGAGGTCATGAGCAGAAAGAAGGGGACGGGAGGGAGAGTATCTGGAGACAAGGTCTGAGATGTAGGGGGGAGCAGTGCAGTTGAGGGCTTTGTTTGTCAGAATGAGAATTTTGTGTTTGATCCTAGAGGCAAGAGGAAGCCAGTGAAGGGATTTGCAGATTCTTAAGAATACCTGACACACATACATTACATATCTACAACATTATGTAATTTCACATATGTCCACTAGGGTGACACACCCATTTAATATTTACACATCCACTAAAGTATTTAGATTGCACCATTTGGTGATGTACACATATATACTATGATTACACACACATTTAAACATATATTTGTATAGATTTTTTTGTAGTTATTTACTTTATAGTCTCTTATTATTCCCCTTGTTGTTTTCCATCATTTTTGGTATATCACTCCCTAGTATGTTATTATATTCAAAATAAAGAATTCATTCTTCTTTACATATTTTTATTTATATATGTAAACATACAATATGGTTAGTCAAGTCAGGTAATCTGTTTATTCACTCAATTTAGATAATATATTTTTATTCTTTCTTTCTTTCACGCATCACTAGGACTTTATATTACCATCTATAGTTATAAGTGCATTGTTAACTATCAGATTTAGTTATATTTACAGAGCATCCCTATTTAGTATATTAGACAGGCGCAGTCACATAGTATTCAAGTATACAACTTTAGTCACATTCATATACTACTATGTATCATTAGGATTAAATACTATCATTTTTATTTTTAAGTGTACTGTTCCCAGTCAGATTTAGTTACATTTACAGAATACCTTCATTCAGTTTATTAGACAGACGTAGTCACCCAGTATATAAGCATACAGTTTTAGTCACAAAGTGTTTTTAATAATGACTTATAGTTTATTATCACCATTATAGGTACTTTCATTCTTGGAATCTATCATACATTCTTTATATACATTATAGGTTTAGGGGGCATTCATGATATATTTTAATAATAATAATAGTGATGACACCTTAGGGACCCTTGTATTGTATATTTCCACTAGTATATATATTTGAATACTCCGGTTAGGTGGGCGTGACTGACTTGTCTACCGACTGACGTTGGCCTCACCTATCACTATTTGTGTGTTCATTATAAAGAAAAATCCTTCAAGTCTAACAATCGGTGCAGTCTCCAGTGACGTAGTTGAGTCATCTGACCAGAACCAACACTGATTGGACTATTTCGGCCGAGGGAGCACCACGTAGGATGTAGGAAGGTGTGGATAGACAACGACACTTCTAATTGGTAGACTTAATGATGTTCAGTTATTATTCAAAATCCTTTTTGATCGGTACTTGTTCTTAAAATAGGACAGTATGTTCTTAGACGCAAGCTTGTTATTTAAGGCTTTGTTGAATATGCACATATTAACACATCAGTACACAAGCCACATTTATAGGATCTCGTAAAATCTTGGCCAGTATGATCAGCTGTGATATTTCAGCTTCCCGCTATCTAGTCAGTGTAGTGTTTTATATTAGTTAGGGTCATAGACTATTTTGTCATTTGGAGGGTATAACAAACTCAGCCCAAATATAGTGTGCTTTGTAACTATAATAATTTTAAAAGACATCTATATATATATATCTATCTATATATCTATCTATATATATATATATATATATATATATATATATATTTATTTACACATTTAGTACATATATATTAATACATATACATTCTAACTTGAGCATGTATATATTTATTTATTTATTTTATTTAAGTTTTTTTATTTTATTTATACTTATATATATTTTGAAAAATAGACATTCAGTACCAGGAATCCAGGTGATATAATTTATTTAAGGGTTGATTCTGTATCATAATACATGCCTGATGAAACAGTGTTAACCGTGAAACGCGTTGCATGATCTGTTTGTGCACACAACAGCATGAGTTGTTGTTTTTAATATTGTTTTTATTTTATTTTGTATTAAAACATATATTTAACTATACATTCTCATTGCTGAGTGCATTTCTATACACTACCTTGGGGTGCTGCCTCTCTTGGGAATCCAGCTATTGCCTGTATCAGCTAGCTGGTCTGTTGTTGAGAACCAGCCTGCATCTATTGGCACATTGGAGTGCATTCACAAAATGTGAGTACCCTGCACTATCTTTGCCTCTCCTCCAGTTGTTGATTGATTCACAAATACGGCACCTCTCTCCTTTTTCTGTGGTTTATAGAGCTGTTGACCATATATGGTGAAGTTTGAGTGCTGCCTCTTCATTTTGGATTGCATTTTTCCATCATCTTACATCTTCCTTGATCACCTCATAACCACAAAAGATTGTTATCAATACTGGTGACTATTTATATATAAATAAACTCTACATTTTTGGCTTAGCCATTAAAGGGACATTTTTTGTTCTTGAGAGTGTTTTATTACATTGAGCCTTGTATATAGCACCCCCTATAGGGTGTTAACCCTTTATATCATATTGACATTTTTGCCAATCTTGTTTTGGAGGATTTAGAAGTATTATCAAAGAAGATGAATAAGTTATGGTACAAAAATAATTTGAATTTCTGTGAACATAAAGCCTTAGCTGGTTTCATGAATAGATCTGATCTGGTCATTAGACAGGCCGACAAGGGTAGGGGAATAGTTCTACAAAATATTCAGGACTATATTATTGAAGTGGATAGAATTTTGAATGACAAAGATTATTATAAGAAACTTTGTGGAGACCCTACCCTAAGATATCAGACAGAGTTGCAGAACATCTTACAGGGAGTTTGGGAACAAGGAATTATGACTAAGCAGGAAAGAGATTTTTGTCTCCCTAATTATCCAAGTACGTCTTTCTATTACCACCTGCCTATGGTCCAGAAGGACCCAGTGAAGCCTCAGGGTAGACCAATTATTGTGGGCATAGGAAGCCTTACAGACTCTCTATCAGCTTATATAGATTTTTTCCTGCAAACATTTGTTGTATCCCTTCCTTCTTACATTAAAAACTACAGATTTATTATTAAAACTAAAAGAATTTACTTTAGATGATGATTGTTGATGAGTCATCTGTGATGTAGGGGCTCTCTATTCAAACATCCATCATGAAATATGTATTGGAGCAGTTCAGTTCTATCTTGAACAAGGTATATACATGCCTAGTGCACAAGTATACTTTATCATACAAATGATTGCTTTTATTTGACAGCACAATTATTTTTTTATATCAAAGTAAATATTATTTGCAGATCAAGGGAATGGCCATGGGCACCAGGTTCGCTCCTAGTTTTGCTAATTTGTTTAAGTAGAGATTTCAACAGTCGTATATTTACGACTCCCCATTTGCAGTGAACCTGGTGTTCTATGGCCGTTACATTGATGACCTTCTATTTGTTTTCAAAGGGTCTAAAGATTGTATTTTCAACTTTATAAATCATTTCAATAATAACACATTTGGTATTTCTTTCACCCATAATATTTAGAAAGAAAAACATGAATTTCTTGATTTAATCTTGGGAAGGTCTGCTGACGGTACAGTATCCTCCAACACTTTTTTAAAACTGTTGACTGTAACAGTTTTTTACATTTTGAAAGTAACTACTATCAAAGATGGAAGACCAATGTCCCTTATGGACAATTTAGAAGAATCAGGAGGAATTGTTCCATGATTGAGGACAATGATGAATAGGCTAGGGTCATTGGAGACAGATTTTTAGAGAAGGGATATCCGCAAGATCTAATTAATCGAAAAATGAGTAGAGTCAGAAATGAGGATAGGACTAGTTATTTCAACAAGAAAAATAGGACTGAGGAGACCTTTAAAGATTACAACGCACCGCTATTTATCACGAGATACAATTCCTATTATCGTGAAATTAATAAGATCCTTACAAAACATTGGTCAGTGTTGTCCAATGACCCCACCCCAAAAAATATCCTTGGCCCAAACCCAAGGTGGTCTATAGACAATCTCCTACTCTAAAAACTGCCCTGGCCCCTAGCAAAGTAGTTAGAGACAAATTCAAAGGACATACTGTTCGACCAATTAACTTCTTAGGGTCTAGGTCCACTAGCAACAAGATATCCAAGTGTTGCAGAAAATGATGTGGGATGTATAGCTTTATTATTCATCGAGCTTCTACTTTCACATCACACACTACCGGAGAAATGTATAACATCAAGGGATTAATGACTTGTGAATTCTCTTTTGTCATATACTTGTTAAATTGCCAAAATGGGGTCCAATATGTTGGTCGCACCTGCCGAAAGGTAAAAAAAGATGGGATGAGCATGCACATAACATCAAAATTAATTCTAGAGTCCATAATGTATCTAAATATTGTCTACATTTTCATTACAAACAGAAAAATCCCATTAAGATTATACCCATTGAGCTGATCCCCAGATCTCATAGTGATGCATTTGTGACTCTGAGAAGGAGAGAGTCTTATTGGAGTATGAAATTAAAAACTTTGCAGCCCGATGGTCTAAATGAGAACCTAGATTTGGCAGCATTAACCTGATTACATACAGCTCATTCCAAAAACTAGGCTCACTTTATTATGCATAACAAGTTTTATATGGCATTCGTCTAGATGGGGGTACTATTTTTTATTAGGGTCACATATGTGCACATCTTAATGTTCCATTGCTTGTTAAAGTCATGTTGCATTTGACCAAGCACCCCTGTCTTCATGGGTGCCATATGTTACTTGATCATTTCTACACCAACACTTTTGTTATTTGAGTCTTTTTGTTACATGATATAGACATTTATAATCTTTTTTAAGGCTCATATTAGAGTACACATAAATATCACGCTCAAGAATTGACACTACCCTCTACACTTGGTTGTTCTGATAAATACTCACTAAACACTTTATGTGGCGTTCATTTGAACAGATGGACTATTCCTGACACAGATCTTATATGTCAGTGTTAGAATGCTGGATCACTCCCCATGGTGATGTGGCATTTGCACAAACAAGCCTGTCCTTATAAATGCCAGTTATCATTTTATCACTAGTCATTAATTTAGAGTCGACCCTCACAGCACACATTTAGCACTATAAGTATGATCAATTTTTTTGTTGTATATTTTATTATGTAGCAATATAATATAAGGGTTTTTTCAGTTGAGGGCTCATGAATTAGTCCCTATACACTCTAAGTCTAAAGTTTCATCACCAACACCACTTTATATCTCTCCATATGACGGATTATGGGGCACATATTTTCAATATTGCTGGAGGAGTAGACACACACCTAACACCTTTTATTTTTATATACCACTTTTTTATCTTGCCACATGATTTATTATGGGGCACATATGTTCAAAATCGCTGGTGGAGTAGACATACACCTAAAACCTGATATTTTACTTGTTAGTTGTCCTTTCTTAATTTATCATAGGGTTTATATATACCAATCTTATAGTTCACTATGGAGCACATTCTACAAAACATATTACTGTTACTACACAGTATTTGTATCACTAACTTCTTATTAAAGGGACACTGAACCCACATTTTTTCTTTTGTGATTCAGATAGAGCATGGCATTTTAAGCAACTTTCTAATTTACTCCTATTATCAAATTGTCTTTATTCTCTTGGTATCTTTATTTGAAATGCAAGAATGTAAGTTTAGATGCCGGCCCATTTTTGGTGAACAACCTGGGTTGTCCTTGCTGATAGACATGTGCGATTCGATCCGAATCGAAATTAGGACGAATTTGTCGAATTTGGAGATTCGGATCGATTCGAATTTCCGAATTGCGGTAGTGTCGAATCTACCGAATAAATCCAAATCGATTCGAATTTATTCGGTAGATTTGGATAGAATCGGATGGCCGTGTATTAGTGTAATACACAGCTCATCCCACTTAACACTTACCGAAATTCCGAAATTCCGAATCGATTCGAACCGAATCAAACAGAATTTTTCATGAATCCGAAAGAATCCGAATGAATCCGAAACGAATTCATTCGATTTCTTCCAAATTCGAATCGATCCGAACCGAAATTCACATCGATCCAAATTGATCCGAACTGAACCAAATTTTTCGAAGCTGCACATGTCTACTTGCTGATTGGTGGATAAATTCATCCACCAATAAAAAGTACTGTCCAGAGTTCTGAACCAGGAAAGAAAGCTTAGATGCCTTCAATTTCAAATAAAGATAGCAAGAGAACAAAGAAATATTGATAATAGGAGTAAATGAGAAAGTTGCTTAAAATTGCATGCTCTATCTGAATCACAAAATAAATTATTTGGGTTCAGTGTGCCTTTAAATCATTAGTTTACACCGGGGTTAGGTTCCAGGAGGAATGGTTGTAAATTGAAACTGTTGTAAATTGAAACCCAGTTTATAATGTAAGTCAATGGGAAGTGAGGGAGTTAGGTTCCAGGCCCCTCTCGAAATTGTCATAAGTAACACCTAATACATTATTTTTAAAGCTTTGAAATGAAGACTTCAAATGCTAAACAGCATTATAAACCTAATAATATAGATTGTATCATCATCAAACTAAGTTTAATGAACAAAAACATTTGCTAACAGCACCTAATAAAATAATCACACAACAGACTGCATCATCATCAAACTAAGTTTAATGAACAAAAACGTTTTTTTACTTGCATTTTTCTGCAATCAGTTCTCTGCATTGTTAGCATGTTAGATACTATTGGTTCTGTACCTATTCTATGCATTTCAATCTGCAGTGATTAATAAGCAGTTAGACACCCTCACCTCAAGCAGCTGGACAGGAAGATAATAGGGAAGTGACTGCTCGATAGCTAATGTCTGTTCTGTGTACACAGATCAATTTCAGACCTGTTAAGTTGCATAACTTTGCTGCAAAAGAAGCGGATAGCTCCACCTACTGGCTATTTTAATTACTGCACATGACTGGAAAAAAAGGTTGTTATTCTGAAACGGCGCAAATTGAACCGGCGTAAACCGAGGGCCACCTGTATATATATTTCTTATGTTAATTATATATATTTTTTATACTTAATATTAATTTATCATTAATTGATTATAAATCTTTAGGAATGTTTTTATTGTGTCATCACTATATTATTTATTATCAATTGATGATAAATTTTTATGTTCACATGGATATCTTATCCAAGGTCACATTTAGGTTTTGGAGTTCTGCTTAAATGTTGACCCCTTCATCTCACCTTGTAACCATTGATCCGTTCTTGGCATAATCTATAACACGGGTATCGTTATGTTTGGAATTATAGTTATTACTCTTACAGTTGAGACAGTTGCTTACAATTTTATATTCTTAGACATCAAGATGGTTTTTACATATTTTTTTTTACACACTGGTGTAGGACTAAGTGTACAATTTTTTTATTGGCTGATATGGCTGCCAATCAGATTGTTTCCCTGTTAGTTCATAGACATGGAAGAGAGTTATTGTGTAGTCAGAGATTGGTTAGCCATATGAATCGACTTTGATGTTCTTCTGCTCTTTTGACAGAGCGCCTCTGACCTGCCCCCATCTGGCCTATTCACATCATGGATTGGCTCCTAGTGTACACACACTTTTCTTATAACGGAACCAGTGAGAGGTTTGTGACCGATGGACAGCGATGCTATGATCATCTTTGATTTATCACCCCCCTATACCGACAATCTAGGATACAGGTCCCCTGGGAGATTTGTGCGATTATTAAATTGCACATAGGCAGGTTTATACTCATATTTTGGGACCATGTCCATTTTCAGGATATCATTGTGTAGTATTAGACATGATGTTTGGAGT